>NW_024584646.1:3856-13909 GCF_018398535.1 Haplochromis burtoni
TTCGTTACTTTTTTCCTGAACTTTGTGTGAGTGGACCGTCTCCGTGTGAAGCTCCGTGTTCAGGTAACGCAAGGCGTGTGTGATGTTTGTGATGTTTCCCTGTGTGCAGCTTAGTTCACGGTGACGGACTCGCAGCTCAGACGGTGAATACGGCACCGCAACGAGGCCGTGTTCGCCATATTGTGTTAGTTTGTGCGATCACGTTTGGCACAACACCAGAATGTAGACACTCTGAGCTCCGGACGGGACTTTATCTTCACGGTGCTGCCAGAGGGAGAGACGCACTCAATCATTACTTGTTATAAACAGGACTGTTTTGGATTACACACAACGACCTGTGAGTAAAAATACTGCGTCACACTCGCTGTTCTCCTCTAACAGGAAGTCTGTAAGGACGGTTGTTACGACACTTGTAACGTTTGTAACTCGGACAGACCGAGTAAGACTGATAAATATAATATAAAATGTAACAGTCATATAAAAGTGGGAATATAAGTTTTAGAGTGGGATCAATAAACAGATATGATAACGGCACAGATATCAGTAAAACCTTTAAATAGAAGCAGATCAGCTGGTTGCAGCTTCCTCTGCCTCACACTGCTGTCTGACTGCATCCAGCTGACACTGAGAGGAAGCAGGAAAGAAGCAGCTGATGTTTGGAAAGCAGGGTTTCAGCTGATGTGCACATGAATGATTTGTGTTTCCTCTGCAGGTAGAAAGTGTGTGTGAGCTGAGCAGCATGGATCAGTGTGAGGACAGAGAGGAGGGAGCCCCTCCCTCTAAAAGCACTCTGTGTGGGGAACATGAGAGCCAGACCAAAGCTCAGAGGTGAGATGACCATCTCTAACTGTCCATGACTCTTCTCCATGTCACAGCTCAGCACTCACATCACACTCAAAGCTGCAATAAACACATGCTGGATCCATCCTGTAGTGTGTGGGAACATATAACGCAGTGAAACATGCAGGGTGTGATAAACACAGCCAGGCTCCACAGAACATGAGAGGACAGTTTAGAGGTTTGATCTGGTTGTGAAATAAATCATTCAACCACAAATCAAAGCTGTAAATAATGAATCCCTTCTTCTTCTTCTTCTTCTTCTTCTTCTTCTTCTTCTTCTTCTTCTTCTTCTTCTTCTTCTTCTATCCTGGTTATTTTTCTAGCATCAAACATCAAGAAATACATCACAAGTCGACCAAACAAGTGGCTCAAAGAGCAAATTTTAAAAAATAACGATAATTCTTAAAATTTTCTTAATATAACTTTTTCTTCTGAGTAATACATGCTGGAGGCTGGTGATGCCTGCAGGGGAAGCAAAAAAGTAAGGTGAAATGCTGAGCTTCTATTTTACATTATATATACAGTTTTCTCAGCACGAATCAAGTAACTGAACCTAACATATAATTGAAACCATAAAAATAGATTTTATACAATTCTGAACCAAAATAAAATAATAGACGATGTCCCGCCTTTAAAATTAAATGATTAAACATTAAATTAACTTTCAGATTGCAAAATAATTTTTAAAAACTTTGATTTTGGTTTCTCAACCACCCTCTCACTGATGTTAAAGTGCTAAGTTTGAGATTACACTGCTGTTCCATATTAAAATCCAATGTGTTAAAATGACAATAAAAACCAATTAACTAACTCAGGGCCCTAACAATGTAACTGTTGGTATATTGTGCAATTACTTATAAGTTAGAGGATTACATACGTCAGAGTGGATCCAGTAGATGTCTGCAGTGCCAGCTTTAGCAAAAGTTAGCAATCAGACCGATAAAACATAACTATGGAGTATTTTGATAGTGAGAACATCTATGAATCAGTGATGTTCTCACTATGAATGCTTACTGATTAAATAATATATAATCAATACTGGAGGAAGGTTCAGGAGACCATACAGACATTCTGAATTGAATTTAAAAATTGTGTACCGTTTGATCTATGATATTGTAGTGCCTGATGGGAACAGGAGATGATACACAACAACAAATATGAGCAACACAACTAATTAGAAGGAACACCAGTTCTATATCCACATTATACTGTATACTTACATCACACTTGAACAATAAAATAAACCTTTAATAACAAACAGCCTGTTTAAAAATGCTGAAAAGCTGACTTCTGAAGTGTTTCTGTAAAAGGAGGAGAGCCTTTAGACTGCACAAAGAAAGACTGAAGAATTTGACCCAAAAACAAACCCAGGATAAAGAGGTTCAGTGAATGTGGTGTTGAAGGTGTGGAGGTGGATCAGAGTGTCAGAGGAGACTCTGTAGAAGGACAGAGTGCCAGCAGGACAGTCCACATACACTGCTACTCTGTTAGAGACAGAGGAGGAGGAGGAGGAGGAGATTGTTGTTCTTGTCTTATTGTGCCAGACAGCATGAGGACCATGATCAAAGCAGCTCAGACTCCACGAATGTTCGTTAAATCCAAGTTCACAGTCATATCTGTCTCCCTTCCTTCTGATTCTTCTGTAACTCACTGATATATAAACCATTCCTCTCCACTCGACCTCCCAGTAACAGCGACCAGTCAGACCATTTCTACACAGCAGCTGAGGATACATCAAATCTGTCTGGATGATCAGGATATGACTGAACCTCCTCCACATGTGTCACCTTCCTGTTGTTGTCAGACAGTTGGAGCTTTGTGTTCACTGTGTTTGTGTCGATTGTGAGTTGACAGGAATCTGATGGAGAGAACAAACACAATCCAGCTGCAGTTATTGATCCATCATCTGTTCATTGATTGACACTTTGATGATGACTCCTGACATCAGAGATGTGAATGTGTGCTGCTTTGTTTTCATGAATCCCATTAAAAACACACTTACACTTCCTCAGACCTGGTCTCAACCATCGGACTCCAGCAGGCTCCACCCTGAAAGGAGGAGGGGGGTCAGAGCAGCACAGTCAGCATGCACACATGGACATTACATGGCTCTCATACATATAATGTTAGACAATGACTTTGCTAACAAAACGGGAATAGAAAGGTCCTGCTACCACACATCTTACAAATAGGACTCTGACTCTTACAATCCACATTTCTTTGGTTGTCAGAAAGTTTTCAGCACCTTTACAGCGGTAACCATCTGGAACATGCTGTAGGTGATGCATTTCTGCAGCTATTTCTGTACCTTGGCTGTCTTCTGTATTCAAATTTGTGCACTCCAGAAAACCTAACATTTAATAGGGTTGGACTAACATTAGTTTTATAGCTTGTTACACTCCAAATGTTTCCATTTGCCTTCAGACATGATAGCACAATTAGAAAGTTAACATTTCCACATTACTTATAGCAGCTAGCTTCAGTTAGCTTCCTTATTTCATCTTATACTAATGAACTCAAAGACGCAGCTTAAATTAACCTGTAATTATCAAAATGTCTATAAGGTTTGTGTACTGCTCTCACCTGAAACACATTAAAATAACCTGTCTCATGCTACAATCCCACCAGCAAATTGAGTGTGCCAAGATTATGACAAAAAACTCTTATCCACTTCACTGTATTTAAACTTTCCAAAGATAACCCAGACTGGGGTATGGGTGGGCCAAAAACCTCTGCGTAATGCTTCAGGAAGGCTGCACTGTCACTGCCCATGCACCACACTTCTTTATTTCTTTGCACAAGTATTCATGAAAATAATAATTTTTCAAAACTATTTAGTGAAATTGATCCTCTTGACTTTTAATCTTAATGTGTGTTCTCTATCTATGCATGTGTGGCTGTCACAAGACTCTCCATACCTCAGAGTTTCCAGTCTCCAGCATGGATCACTCATTCCAGCCGACAGCCGTTGCATCCCGAAGCCTCTTGAGTGATTGTAACTCAGATCCAGCTCTCTCAGATGGGAGGGGTTGGAGCTCAGAGCTGAGGCCAGAGAAGTACAGCCTTCTTCTGTGATCAGACAGCCTGACAAACTAGAGTCCCACAAATTTGGCAAATGTTTTTAACATTTTTTGAAAAAATAATTATACTATACTTAAAATAACTGAGAAAGACAGTAAGCTATAACCATGTCTTTCCTATTTAAATGTAAGTTTAAAAAGCTCTTGATCTGACCTGAGACTTTCCAGTGTACACTGAGGACTTTCAAGCCCCACTGAGAGAAGCTTCAAGCCTGAATCCTGCAGATTGTTGTTACTCAGGTCCAGCTCTTTTAGACTGCAAGACTGGGAACAGAGGACTGTGGAAAGAGCTTCACAGGTTCTTTCTGAAAGGTTGCAGCAACTTAGCCTAAAGAGATAAACAAAATACAAAAGTGTTCTACCTTTTCTATAGTTGTAAGCTACTTTGTATCATTTTCATTCATAAATAAATGCTATCTATGTACTTACAGAGCTTTTTTAGAGGCTTTCACTGGCAGCAGCCTCAGAAGAGCCTCCTCTGAAGCAGAGTATTTCTTCAGGTCAAACACATCCAGATCTTCTTCTGATGACAGTAAGATGAAGACCAGAGCTGACCACTGAGCAGGAGACAGTTTATCTGTGGAGAGACTTCCTGATCTCAGGGACTGTTGGATCTCCTCCACTAGAGAACGATCATTCAGTTCATTCAGACAGTGGAACAGATTGATGCTTTTCTCTGCAGACAGATTCTCACTGAGCTTCTCCTTGATGTACTGGACTGTTTCCTGATTGGTCTGTGAGCTACTTCCTGTCTGTGTCAGCAGACCTCGTAGGAGAGTCTGATTGGTCTGCAGTGAAAGACCCAGGAGGAAGCGGAGGAACAAGTCCAGGTGTCCATTTGGACTCTGTAACGCCTTATTCACAGCACTTTGATAGAAATGTGTCTCTGTAAAGTATCTTGGTTTTGACCTCTTGGAGGTTGTTTGTTGTTCTTCCAGCAGATTGAGTCCAGAGTTGATGAAGGTCAGATGGACATGAAGAGCAGCCAGAAACTCCTGAACACTCAGATGGATGAAGCAGAACACCTTGTCCTGGTACAGTCCTCTCTCCTCTTTAAAGATCTGTGTGAACACTCCTGAGTACACTGAGGCTGCTCTGATATCGATGCCACACTCTGTCAGGTCTGATTCATAGAAGATCAGGTTTCCTTTCTGCAGCTGATCAAAAGCCAGTTTTCCCAGAGACTCCATCATCTTCCTGCTCTCTGGACTCCAGTGTGGATCTGTCTCAGCTCCTCCATCATACTTGACCTTCTTCACTTTGGCCTGAACCACCAGGAAGTGGATGTACATCTCAGTCAGGGTCTTGGGCAGCTGTCCTCCCTCTCTGGTTTCCAGCACATCCTCCAGAACTGTAGCAGTGATCCAGCAGAAGACTGGGATGTGGCACATGATGTGGAGGCTTCGTGATGTCTTGATGTGGGAGATGATCCTGCTGGCCTGCTCCTCATCTCTGAATCTCTTCCTGAAGTACTCCTCCTTCTGTGGGTCAGTGAACCCTCTGACCTCTGTCACCATGCCAACACAGTCAGGAGGGATCTGATTGGCTGCTGCAGGTCGTGTGGTTATCCAGAGGCGAGCAGAGGGAAGCAGTTTCCCCCTGATGAGGTTTATCAGCAGCACATCCACTGAGGTGGACTTTCTAGGGTCAGTTAGGATTGTAGTTTTGTGGAAGTCCAGAGGAAGTCGACACTCATCCAGACCATCAAAGATGAACACAACCTGGAAGTCTTCAAAGCTGCAGATTCCTGCTTCTTTGGTTTCAGTAAAGAAGTGATGAACAAGTCCCACCAAGCTGAACTTTTCCTCTTTCAGCACATTCAGCTCTCTGAAAGTGAATGGAAATATGAACTGGATGTCCTGGTTGGCTTTGTCTTCAGCCCAGTCCAGGCTGTATTTCTGTGTTAAGACTGTTTTCCCAATGCCAGCCACTCCCTTTGTCAGCACTGTTCTGATTGGTTCATCTCTTCCAGGTGAGGCTTTAAAGATGTCTTCTTGTCTGATTGTTGTTTCTGGTCTGTCTGGTTTCCTGGATGCTGTTTCAATCTGTCTGACCTCATGTTCATCATTGACCTCTGCAGTCCCTCCCTCTGTGATGTAGAGCTCTGTGTAGATCTGATTCAGGAGGGTTGGGTTTCCTGCTTTAGCGATGCCCTCAAACACACACTGGAACTTCTTCTTCAGCTTAGATTTAAGGTTACGATGACAAACTCTGCTGGGAGTTCCTAAAAGAACAACAGACCAAATATACCAACTAAATGTTTAGAAAGTTCAGGCAACAATTTCATGCCCTAAATCATTAGCATTTCAACACATGTGGGTCCCTCTTTTGAAACATTAGTAAATGTTCCAGTTACTCAGCAAAAGAAAATTTTTAGAAATCCTCACTGTTCTTGCAGACGGTCAGCCAGCTCCTCCTGCTTCATTCTCTCAGGAAGTCCACTGTGATCTTCACAAATGCCTCTCTGTTTCTCCTCTGCTCATCATCCTCCCTCTGAAACTCCATATCACTGCTTCATTCTGGGTAATCTGGACTCAGAACCTTCTGGATCTTCTTCAGCTCGTTCTTCACAAAAGTGATGATGTTGTCCTCCAGCAGCTGGAACAGAATACTTTATGAATGAGCCAATCAGACTGAAATCATGGAGCCAAACATCAGATCTCTACAAAGAGCAGCATGGAGATGACTGTGAACACAATAGATGTAAAAGTAGTTGTTGTACATGTACAGACCATAAATATGGAGTCCAGCTGTGTTTGATGCTGCTGGGCAGACTGACCACTGGGAACCTCTGAGCTCTGCTGGTCCACTCTGTGGAGGAACCATGAAGAATTACATTACACTATCTTTCCACATACACATCCAGCCACGTAAAATGGTCACCTGGTTATTAATGTGCCATTTATGCTTTCAAATAAATCAGTCATGCCTGCTTACTCAAGTTGTGGCTAATCTAAGTTTAACACTTTTGGGATTTGTTTCAATTTAAATATTTGCAGTGTGAAAGGGACGGTCCAAATGCAAATACAGACACTCTTCTCATGTGCAGAATCTATTTAGTTAGCTAGTTAAGCAATTGTAATTGCAAATGGACAGAATTAACCTGGTCTGGTCTTAATGAGCGACTATGCTAACAGCGCTCCCTGCACCTACAGACAATCATTCCTTTTTATACAATGCAATTAGGAAGTTATTCACAGCTGATATATTTTACATATTTTCTATATCGTTTCGTGCGATTGTGCAGTCAAAGCAACACCATCATATTATAACACTCTCAACCTGAATGTAGGGAAACCACAACATGTTTATATGAAACTGCAGTGTGTTATTTTCATAGTCTCTTGTGCATTATGTTCAGTTTTCTCCACCCCCTGCTCGTTAGTCGATTCCATTCCCCTGCACCTTGTTTCCCAGCTGTCTCTTTCTCTAATTATCTCATGTGTATTTAAACCCTCATTTTTCTAATTTCTCTGTCTTGTTGTCCTGTTTGAGTCTCACATGCTTCCTGCTTGAACCAGTTTTGAAACTTCTGTGAAACTTCCTGAATGAATGCCAATCACATGTTTCTTCCTTTAATAAAATTAAAGATTTTTCAGATTTCACTAGTTTTTAAAAGTATGCAGCCCAGAGTATGTTACTAAACTGGTGTTAAAGGCATCTCTAAGGGTTTCGTTTCAAACTCAGAAGCTTATCTGGGGTTTTAGAGATCTCGTTCTTTGCATAATAAATTTTACTCAGCTAATTACCACTTTATGTTTAATGGTTGTAAATGCTCCGTCCGCACTGATATGTTCATACTTTAGAGAAGTTCTGCCAGAAGATCATGGCTGTCATGACTACTTTTCATATGTTATATCTGAGTTTTATGAACCTTTGTGTAATGTTTGGTATCTGAAGAACAAACTTGTGACTGTGTTGCTCAAACCGGAGTTCCTCTACCTGATTTTATGTAAACATGGCCTGGATTTGTATAGCGCCTTACTAATCCCTAAGGACCCCAAAGTGCTTTACACGTTCAGTCATTCACCCATTCACACAGACATTCACACACACTACACTAACACTGCTCTTCAGATTATTCTGTACCCTGAGGTGTTTTTAGTGTACCGTAGATACCTACTTACTCCTCAGTACAGAGCAAACAGCCACTTAATGAGACGGTACTGATGGAAAACGTACCTCCTTCGTTTCCCTGGTTTTAAGGGTATAACGTTTTTCTTGAAAAATAGCGGTGGCTCCATGGAGGTATCACTCTTCACAGACTCACAGCTACGTGTCTGTTTGAAGACAGTTCTTTGACAGATCCTGGTAAGCACACAATGAGCCATCCCAGAGAAAATTAGATCATAAATGTATACAGTTTAAAAATGAATAACCATTAAATGTTAAAAACAATCCAGAACCCTGAGAGTCGACCGAGATGCATAAAAGGCCTTCTGTAGTCCTGCCTCAGAGCTTTAACCACCTCTGAGCATTGTTTTGGTGTCTGTTACTTGTGAGTCTCTTAGTTAAACTGAACTTCCAAAATCTGATTTCAGGTCTCACGGCTACGTCCCACTAACACTCACATTAATCTTTACAACCATTTTAGGTCTAAATATCAGCTTAAACCCGAGTACAGGGAACCAGGTAATTATAGCGACAGCTCTAATGGACGTTCCAGGAGAGCTCACCGCTTTGGTTTTCCTGCTATAAAGGTTGATGCTGGTTTCTTGAAGAATAGCGGTGGCTCCATGGAGGTATCACTCTTCAGAGACACACAGCTGTGATCAGGCTCACAGCAGCCTGGTCTGTCATGTCTGCCAGATAAAGAAGTAGACCACCAAGAACAAGTTTATTCAATTCAGTTTTGTTGACATAGCATGATTCTGAAGATGAGGACAGATGAGGAAGAAGATGAGCTGATGTTTACTTACACCGTCTCTGAAACAATCTGCTTTTTGAAGAAGAGTGGAGGCTCCATGGACAGATCACTCTTTAAGGACACACAGCTGGCATCAGGTTCAGGATAGTCTGATGGTCTGAGGCGGATCGCAGCAGACAGAAAGATCGAGTCCCAGGATCAAGATTAAGATTTCAATTAAAGATATTTTTGTGTTCAGAAAAACATGCAACCACATTATAAACAACAACAATTCTGGATGATTTACAAACAAATACTCGAGTCATTTCTGCTCATTACTCTGTTATTAGCAGCTACAGAAACTAATCCTTCTCCTTTCTGAAACTGAACCATGACGCTGCCCTACAGATGGACCCACACACTGTTTTCACCGTTCTCTCCAAAGTCATAGGAAATATAATGCTCACGTTTTCTGTTAAACTTTGTTAATTATCTCGAAGTTACTTACAGTGTGAATTTCCACCTGCTGAACTCAAACCATCTCACATAAATACAAACAGTTATTTTCTTCTGCAGCCTCATTTAAACCCTTCATCCTCTAACTCTTTGCTGTCAGTCAGACTGATGAAGAAAGTTTTCCCACCAATGTCTCAGGATCACACGGAGTTGATCAACTGTCGTGATTATATTTCTTATTTTGTTCACACATTTATCTGCAGGCTGAAGCTGCTGACTGATTCTGATGCACAGCTTTATGTTTATGTAAGAGCACATAAAGCTGACGTGCTGTAGCTACACAAAGCTAATGAAAAGTAACACTGAACACACAATTAAGGACTCAGTTCCAGCTTACATGTCTGGAGCAAAGAACAGCGGAGGCTCTATGGACTGATTACTCCTCAGAGACACACAGCTGGATTCAGAAAACCTCTGGGGGACATGAGGCCAACAGGTTCTCCCACTGACTCTGGCAGACATGGAGAGAAAACCATGTTAAATCATTGTTCACAGAAGATTCTCTCTCCACAGACATCTGACCTGTAGGAGGTCTCTTCATGTTCTTCCTCCCCACTTTCACCAAGAGCTGCTCACAGACGATTATCATTGGCGCCTCTCTCTAATACTGAACATCTTTACCTTACCTTATGAGTGAGATGACTATGACAGCTGGTGTTACATTAGTAAATATACATTTCTTTCATTCTAAAACTCATTTGTGTTATGATTCATGTAAAATTGCTAATAAATGTTAGAAATAATGAGTATTTATATACTTTAGCCTTTTTT
>NW_024584647.1:0-13908 GCF_018398535.1 Haplochromis burtoni
TTAGCCGCGCTCAGCTGCCATCACTCACAAATCCACGGTGTGAATGAAACGCAAACCATAACACTCCCAGTGATGTAAGGAAATCAATGTGTTGTCCATGGCTGTATTTTATGATTGTGTGTCGACAGGGTGACCAATTTCCATCAAGCACTCGTAAAACCCAAAATATGACCAAACGTCAGAGTGGGGCTTAAAACCTCACCATCCCTGCCCTCAGCGGCAGGCTGGGAGGGAGGATGGCCTCACACACTGCTGAATGCCTGTGCTCTGTCTAACCTCTGACACCATTAGTGTGTGGTCATCAGCATCCGTTTACCTGTATGTGTAAAGTTCCTGTTTATCTGATGGGCGTGTGGTTCTGGTTCAGCTCGTGCCTTTGCCGATCGCTGCTGGTTTGGACTTTTCTGCCTCCTCTTCCAGCTGTGAAAATGTACAGGTTTTATTTTTCTGCAATAATGACTGAGTATTATGAGAAAACAAGAAATCTGAGGATGTCAGCTGAGTGTTTATATCTGATCTCACAGTTATTGGTGTCGGCAGCTGAAATGCAAACACAGATCCTTCTTTGACAGTGAATGCATCGTTATGAACATTATGAATCCAGCAGTACAGCTGCAGCTATCCAGCTGAAAGCTCCCATAAATCCAGGTTCCCGTCACCTTCCTGTCAGCTGCTATCAGTACGAAGACATATCGCTGTCAGGTGTAATTACCGCCGCTTTCACTCGCTCGGTTTGCAGGCTCTGATTGGCTGCTGAAGCTGAAGGCGAGTCGATCTAAAGTGAGTCACAGCAGATCGCTGGAGTCATGCCTCAACCGGCTGATTGACGCCTGACACTCAGTGGCGTGTCTAGAAAATGTTTGTTGGGGGGGCCAGGTAGGGGCACAGATTTGGAGAAGGGTGGCAGATGTAATTGGCAGATAATGTTTAAAAAGAATTCTACTAACCGTAATTCAATAACCCTGTAAACCTAATAACCGAATGCGCTTTTAACTCTTATTAGAATGAGACTTTAACCACTACGGTGCAAAGTTTTTAGATACTGCGTTGATAAAGTACAAGAGATACAATCAGTGCTTTGTCAGTGTTTACTCAGCATTCAAGGACAGCAATATTTGCATAGTATTTTTACTGACATATAGTGCACATGTTTTGGGCAAAAACATTTTTTAATATTAAAATACGAACATTTGTAACAAACAATTGACAAATTAGCCAATGCAAAACTTTATCTGCCTGTTAAAAAAAGAAGATAATCTTCTCACAAACTGGTGTTTGATTTTGAAACAGGAAAAAAAGTGGGGAAACAACTGAAAAGACTAACATTTGAATAAAACCTGAAAGCAAGTAAATACTTTCTATGCTGCCTTATGGTAAACTTTGGTAATATTGATAAAGAACAACACTGGCTGATGATGAAATACAGTCAGCTGGCATGGTGACACTGCCAGTATTAACCTGCAGGGCTGGACTGGGACAGAAAATCGGGCATTTTGACTACAGACCGGCCCCCCAGGTATTAAAGCCATAAAGACTTTGAATGAAAACAAATCGCTGTTGTGACAGTGATGTACAGTCTTGTTGGTATATGTATGATTTCTATACATTTTACGTCAGATAAAAACTTTGGTTGTAAGATTTAGATAATTATTTAATAAAAGCTAGATATTTTAAATGAGAATAAGAAAGAAAAGTATTTCTTTGTGCCCCCCTCTCCCTGTTAATGCCCTACCTGCCCCCTGGCAAACACTTTGCTAGATCCGCCCCTGCACAGTTACCAGCTGTCAGCTACATAAAAAGGATCCTGGTGTTATTTGTCTCTCAGAAACAGTTCATAACTTCCCTTCAACTCATTCATGTCACCTAAAAGGTAAACCTGTTTCTCCATCACCTGTTCAGCTCTGATGATTCAGTAAGGACATCTCCTGGTTTCATCTTCATGTTTCCCTCTCACCACATATCAAACCGACATCATGACCAGCAGCTTTACAGCTGTGGCTCCACAAACATCAGCTGATACTAGAAATTAATATTAAATAAATTCTAACAACAGCTGATCAAGCTTAAACGTGCTGCTGTTGTTTAGCGCGACATCCGCTGGTTTCCTCTTTCTGGCGCAAAGTGGGCGATAAACAAACAAGAGAGAAAAGCCGATCAGCTGATCATTGATCAGTTTTCATGATTGAAGTAGAAACAGGAGAGAGAGGGGAGAGGATGAGAGAAGAAGAGGCAGCTGTGCAGCAAAGACACAGAATAACTCCAGCTTTGTGTCTTTTTCATTGTAGCTGAAGTCCGGGACAAACTGCGTCTCTTCTCAGCTCAATACGAAACGTGTAATATTTTCTCTGAATGAGGGACCGTTCCATTTTTAAGGAGCCGTTGGAAACTCTACTAACTAACCTTATGAATAAAGTTCACTATCAGTAACATCATAGCACCACCCAGCTGTATAGAAACTCCGTCAAGCTGGCTAGAACCAGTACGAGTTATTGCAACTGACGGTAAAAAGTCAGCACAACGAAAATAAACTCCAGCTAAACTTGGTTTATATCTGACCCAGATAGACTGCAGGTCATAACTTCTTACCTGAAGTTCAGTTCACCTGACACTCGGACTGGCGGCGCCTCGGGGCTCTCCTCCTGCCTCCCCTTCCCTCATCCACCTGCTGGCCTCTGTGGAAGCTCCGCCATAGCCACCACCAAACAACTGAGTTATTTTTACACATCAACCTGCATCTGGCCAATCCACCACCTCTCATTGTTCATGCCATTACAAAAAAAAATAAAAAATAAGTCACCGGGCATATGCCCGGTATGCCCGATGGCCAGTCCAGCTATGTTAACCTGCAACCAAATCTGCAGCTCCATACAGCAATGTTACGACTTAGATTATATCTTATAACTCATAACTCTTATGTTAGCTGCCCTCAGTAGCATACTGTCTGATATATTCGACGGCTGCAATAATTCTTTAAGTGTTATTTTTTCCTTGGATTCTAATTTCACCGAAGTTTACTAAACTCAACAAACTTAATATTACTTACCGGGACATTTATTCTGTCCTCATTTTCTTTCACCGAAAAATTGTTTCCTGCAGTGCCGTCTTTCGTGCTTGGCTCTCCTACCTTTGCTACTAAGCGCAGAAGCCGATGCTGCATTCACTTACACTCGGATATCTGAGCTTCACCGTGAAAACATAATCGACATTTGATATTTGATTGAATTTTATTGTTTTGCCTTTGGGGTGGCACCTGGGGTGGCCAGTCTGGTTGGGGGGGTGGCCTGTGCCCCCCCAGGCCACCCCGCTGGACACGATACTGCTGACACTGACCTGATGACAGCTGACACACACGCACACACACTGTGTGTTCTTATTATGGATGTTCAGTTCTGAAGGTTAGAAAAACTACAACACTGAAACCTCCTAACTTTTCCGTGCACGACAACATGTAAAGGTATTTCCAGCTTTCCATCGGAGAAGTCTTGGGTTCTTCGGTTCGACCTTCAGCCTCACAGCTCGGCTGCTCGCTGATGTTTTCAGGATTTTAACCGACACTTTTCATTAACATAGTTATGATCTCAGGGTTTATCCTTTGCAGTGAGTCTGAGGCAAACAGAGCAGGACTCCTGAAAAGAAGAGGAATAAAGTAAGTGTGTTTTAAAGAATATATTCTTCGGTCTGATCAGACAGTGAACTCACCACAGGCAGTGGGCTCACCCTGCTGGGTCAGATCTGGATGTTTTGGTTGCAGATGTCAGTGGGATTCTGAGAGAGGACCAGAAAATTTAAATCTTCCTTCAGGTCTCTGCTGGCTGATTGATTTTCATCATATCCAATCAGTAGAGCCTCCTGGGAGCCGTAGTTAATTATAAATATCAATGTAGCTTAAAGTATTGATAAAAAGAAGATCCAGTATGAAACCACTGAGGCAGAGAAAAGAAAGAGGCTCGTCTAATTATCTCCATGTCAGCTTTTATAGTGAGTTCTAACCCTCGAATGTGAGGCAGCACTCTCTGCTCCAGATGAGATGTGAATAAACACCATCCTGATGGCTCCTGCAGTCTGACACTCACTGCAACATGAACTGCTTCAGCGAACGCTGAGGAGCAGCGGGTTTCCTCATTCCTCCCAGCGGGCTGACCTCTCTAAAGCTGCACAGACCACATGCAAAAAACAGCCAAAGTTATTATTTTAAATCTGTAATGGAACCTCTGAACCATTTTTCAGCCTGTTCATGCAAAATCCAACATCATTATCTTCTCCCACAAATGGATTTCCACTCCCATTTATCATCATAATTTCCTCTTCGGCACAAAACTTTCCTGCTTCAAGCAAGCATGGAAACTTTTCTGCAATCGGGGGAAAGATTCTTTTCTTCCAATTATTAAATCCAGTTTATTTTTAATTTCATTCATCATTCATGTTGATGAGCTGCTGTGTATAAGCGCTCATGTCTTCTCCTGACCAGCTCCACCAGAACTGCACAGAGCTGCTCTATATTTAGACTCTGCAGGTGTGTGCGTGTGTACCTGTGTGTGTGTGTGTGTGTGTGTGTGTGTCAATGACTGGTAACAGCAGACGTCAGCTCAGAGGATTTTTCTGATTCTGTCAGTGTTTAAGTGAATCTTTGCTCTCTGTGTGCTGAAACCATTAATTAGCTTTAATACAATTAATGTAAACCTCATTTACCGCCTACCAACATACTGATTACACACACACACACACAACACACACACACATTCATATGTAATGAAGTCATGTGACTGATACGATCTCAGAGAAGGTTCTGGAGCTCATCGGTGAGTCTCAGTGAGGAAACAGTGCTGCTGGTCCCAGAGGAGTCGGTTTCTGGAATTCAGGGAGGAATGTTCTGCTGTTCCTGATGTAATGGCACAAACAGTGGAGACTATTCCCCGGCCACAGCTCGTTCAGTCCTGGATGGCCTTGAACACACTGTACAGCAGCTGTACAGATGCTTTTCCACTTCATTTGACTTTTTAGCATACGCCCCTCGTACACGTGTGTGTTTGCTGAGTGCTGATGTATCACCACATAGCCATTAGCCATAGCCATTTTATCCTATAAACACCGGTATTTGCATCCTTCTGTTCCCCCTGCTGACCCTGTTTTGCTGCAGAGCTCTGCTTCTCTGTCTCTATGATTTTTACCCTTCCAGCATTTGTGGATCACACGGTTAGAAACCCATAGACAAGCTAATCAGACTACCTAAATAGCTTACTCTAAACTTTGTTTAGTTCGGTCTAACTACGTGCATGTGTCGGATGGTCAACTTGAACACCAGGAAGAAGAGACACACCGATAACTGTGTATGAACAGTGATCAGTGCCTCATAGAGAAATGTGAGCGTGATGTTGAGCAGACAGATGTTGTTCTGCCACACTGATGTCTACAGATATGAATCACTCTGCAACACGAGTGAGGCTATGGTCTGAAGAAGTTTACAGCTGAACCTTCACAGTGGAATTAGTGATGAGCACTGATAAGGTGAGCTTTTAGTGAGGGCTGGCAACCAAAATAGCTTGTTTCAGGCAGATGATGAACTGATGGGCTGTGTGAAGCGAACGTATCGGATAGATGGAGAGGTCGTGTTCAGGCCTTAAACATAGCAGACAGGTTCACCTTTCACAGTCAGGCCTGTTTCTCTAAATAAGGCGACAGGATCCATCTTTTAAACCCGTGTCCTAAACATCACCTAAATAAGGTGATTAATGGCGGTTCATGGCGAGGTGAAGGTAAATATAATAAAGTACTAGGTCTCCATCAAGTACACAGGAATGCTTCTTTTATATACAGAAAGGACAGAATCAGATCTATCAGCATTTCTTATTTAATCAGTTTGTCAAATGTTTAAATGAACACTTAGTTCTTGTTTTCTGAGCATCTCAGCCTGCACTGTCTCCTCGTCATAGCAGACCCCCGCACTCGTCATGGTCTGTAAACTATCTGTGGGGATGGGAAGCATTAACAGTAAAAGTGACCGTGATGGTGTCAGTGCCGTGGCGGGAGCGTAAACACGAAGCCCACAGACTAAGGGGCGTGGGTTTCTTCTTCTACACCCGTGTGCGTGTTTTAGACGCTATAAAGCCGCCTGCTGTCAGCGTTTTAAATGAAGCAGTGAGCGTGGCAGACTCATGGCTGAGAGTCTGGAGAGCAGTCTGAGGTTGTCACTAGCACCATTCAGATTGGTCACAACAGAGGTGTTAATCCTGACCAAACACTATTTACAGCTGTTTGTTTGATTTTGGCCTGACTAATTCATTAATTTCAGACTTTAGGAGTGACACGCTCACTTAACACAAACAGAGCTGATGGAGAGTGCAGAGGAGCCTCAGAGCTGCTCGCGTGTCATTATATTTACCTCGAAGATAGCAGGTGTTAACCTGAGAGAATCCCTGGCCCTCCCTCCCCATCCTACTGCGCCACTGCCGGCTGCTGAACTCGTTTTCAGAGGGAAAAATATCTGCAGAAATATCAGCAACAAATTTGAAACGCTCCTATCACTTTCATACTCTGAGCTGTTATCAGCAGAATCACGGGATCGGTCAGTCTTCTGCTGCGCTGAATCCCGGCAGCTTCCTCTGTGCTGCTTCTTTTCTGCTCCAACTTGGACACGTATTAAAAGACCGACACATCCAGGTTTCTATCTGCCGACTGCAGCCACTTGGTTGCGGTTCAGAAATTATGTTGGGTTATATTTCTAACTGTGGACTGAAGCTGAACCTAAGTGTGAACAAACAAACAGCTGCACTGGTCAGCTGATCTTAATGAGAAAACAGTGACTCAGTCTGGGAGTCAATTCCTGTTCAACCACTGGGTCTCAGCGTCGCCAGTTCTTCAGATATTCCACTTGTAAAACTTCTTTCAAAAGAAGGCTAGCAACCTGTCAATCACATGTTGTTAGCCAATGAGTGAGCAGTTTCACAGTCAACCACACCCCTTGTTGAGGAGATGGCAACCTTAGATAGGCTGATCTCGAGACTTGACAAACGATCGTTTAAACCGCATGTGGAGGTGTCACACTGTAGCGCCCCCTGGCTGCAGCAGTCAGATAAAACTACCTCTGAAATCGACAGCTGAACTGAACTGAGCTGCATGAACCGAATAACCTCCGACAGAGTCATGCAGGCGGAGGAGAAACTAAAACCTCACATAAACATCACATGATGACGAGAGGAGCAGAACAAGTTCCAGTGAAAAATCCACACTGAAATATGAAACTCCACAATACTGGACAGAGTTCATCTGTGTCTGCCTCTGTGTGTGTGTGTGTGTGTGTGTTAAACTGGATTACCATGTATTGTGTTGGCTTGAGGGATTAGACATGATGATTAAACTGCCTTTTGGCTCTTTAATCTATTGAACAGAGAACAGGCTGAACAAGCAGCCAAAACACACACACACACACACACACACACACACACACACACACACACACACACACGTATTATATAGCATATAATGTGTGTTTGTGTCTGATCTTCGTGTTTTCAGAGGTTTGGGGCGACGAGCATTCAGATTAGAGGAAAGTTAATCGTGTCTGTTTCAAAGTTCCTGTGGCCGATTGTGGAGCAGTGACATCACAGCACGCTGTGTGAGTACCTGTGCGAGGCTCGGGGTGTCCTGACTGTCGGGACACTGCACAGCTGTCACCTCGGCCTGACTCGAGTTGTAGTAACCCAGAGGGAGATACTTCCCTGCAGAATATGTTTCTGACAGCTTTGTTTCTACACATACGGATATCACAAAGAGATACGATGAGCTGATTACAGGAGGAAACTTTCTCGAGCACCTCGAGCAGCTCCAGCAGTCACACTCTGCCTCCCCATTAATCCATCCTAATTTAACAGCAGCACTCGCAGGCATCGTGTTCCTGATTGTCTTCTCGAACACTTACTGGGCTGATCTTTTGTAAGCTGCCTGATTTTGTTTGCATCTGCTGGTGGTTGTGCTCTGGTGTGTTTTTATCTGTGTGACATACTCTTTTGTGTATGTCACACACTAAAGTTTGTGGCAACTTCGTTCAGCTAGTTTCATATTGAAGGCGTTTTACCTTTCACCTGCACAGTCTGGACCTGCTGCAGGACCTGGCCTCCTGTCCTGGTGTGTAAAGAGACCGCCTTAAGCAGTGGCGGTGCAGGGGGAGGCTAGGCTAAAAACAAGCCCGTGCCTTCTCACTCTGACACTAATGATGCTCTGTCTGTAATCCCTGACAGAGTCATGAACCAGGGCATCCGCAGGTGTAAACAATTTACAGCTTTTAAAATGGTTTCAGATTCACTTTAAGACACAAAGCACTCCAGACACAGAGTGACCGAAAATCATCAGCTTTTTTCAGACTGAACTTCCATTTTTAAATTTCTGGAAACTGAGAGCAGACTGCTAATGTGCAGTCTGCATCATGCTCAGAGCTCCTGCTGTTGCATTACAAGTACTGACCCTTTGCTGAGCCTAAGCTTAAACCTAAGCTACTACTGTTAAGATGTCTAAAGTATTGTACTGCCCTCTGATTACCATGTGGGATAGACGTGAAGCCAGTGCAGGCGTCTGTAGGTTGGTTTCATCACAGTGACCCTCCTTAGTTATGAGGAAAGACCAGGAAGACCTTCCAGGTGTCGAAGGTCAGCAGTCAGCTCTCAGCCCCTGCTATGAATAACAAGAGAGAAAATGCAATACAAGGGCGCGTGCACACACACACACGCACACACACACACACACACACACACACACACACACACAGAGGTAGCTTAGGAGCTCAGGTGTGTAGGCGAGGAAGCGAGCTGCGACGGGGTAATTAGCAACAGTCGAGTCCCATAGAGAGACTTCACAGAGAGGGAGGGAGGGGGTTGTTACGGTGACAGGTGAGATAAATCAGGATGGATGGAGGCGGAGCCTCCTCTTATTACCTGTCAGCAGCAAATTAATTGCCACTAAAAACATCCCGGCCCTCTGTGTGTGCTGCAGCTGTTTGTGAAAAGTCACACTGAATTATTCAGTGGGTTTCAGGGAGGTGACGGCGAGCCGGGTGCATCCTAGCATGCCTTGCAGAGCCGAGCACAGCTGCGGGGTTATAGGCTGATGTGTCGTTGATTTTATTCAGGTGTCAGTGCCAACTGAACGTGTTTACTCGCTTTCAGTCCTCATCGACTGCAGTTGTAGGTGTAACCTCAGGTGTGCTCCAGGTGGGTTTTGTGTCCATCACAGGAACTTTACCCAGGAAGGACTTGAGCGTCAGAACCTTTCCAGTGACACTGAGTTCAGTTCTTTTAGGGTGGAACTCAGTAAACCATCTCACTGTACCTTCAGTGGTGATGAAGGAGTGCCTCTGGGCCCTTTCATGAGTACTGATTTGTATCTCACTCAGACCATCTGGTGACAGTTTTGACCTGTTAGATCACCTGATCTTCCATGCAAGGATATTCAGTCACACATTTGTACATTTTGGCCCTTGAAAGGAGATCCAAGAATTCACTGTGGTACACAGCAATGGACTTTTACTGTAACCCAGTTTCTGAGAGTACAGGTACTTGTTCCCCTCACTGGTGACGTGAACAGAGCGGTGATCATGTCTGTCAGCCTTTATCGAAACCAATAGACTCTGCATTCCATGATCTGCCGTGAGCAGCAGGAAGCTGAGCCCCTCTGCTGGGCTGTGGTGATGATGTCTGTGTCCAGACTGCTACTCATACATCGCATCAAAACGTCATTTATTGTTTATTACTGCTGTCATCACAGAGTTTAACCACCTGACACTTTGGAGTAGAAACTATTTTCTCAGCTGAGAACAGTGTTGGAAGAAGCCACACGTTGACTGATGGTATTGATTCATTTCTTCTCAGTTTGACACCCGTCATTGTCGAAAACCTGCACTTACAGTTTTTAGCTTTGGCAGCGCAGCAGCAGGAAACCAGCAGACGAATTCGCACACAGCTGTACAAGACTTCTCAGGAATTTAAGGTGTGCTCAGCAGCGAGGGGTCCATCTGAGGGTTAAACATTTCCCGATAGATTACATTTGTCTTTAAGAGATTTTAGATCATGGTGGAAATAACAAAGCTTTTGTTCCTCTTACCCTGCTAGCACCAGAACCTGGTCGCTCAGTCACCAGTGTTTACCCACTGAGCATTAGAGTGCCAACAGACTTTTAGTAGTCTTTGTTTTTACATGAAGAGAGTCATTACCAAACAGCTAAATGTTCCACAGGCTGGTGTAACTGCACAGCTGATGAACGTTTCCTACAGTTTTACATGTATTCATGTCTGATTATGAGCATCACAAGTTTATCCTGAGAGCAGAGGAAACGGTTCTCTGCATCTGAACCAGTCTGCAGACGGCTGAGGAGGCGAAGACTACCTTTCACCTTTCAGAGCTTAATGTTGTTTAGACAGCTGCCCCATTCATCATTTTCAATAGGTCTTTGGGTGGATGTGTTATAGAGGGTTAGAACCAAACTAAACACTGGTGCTGTATTTACTGGGACAGATCATCTCATGTTGTTTCATCTGCTGGAGTAAAAAGTGAAAGTGTGATTGAATTAAACGGACTCGTGTAAGAGGAAAGTTTCTGGTTTTGACTAGTTGAAGTTTAATGAGACGTTTTGTTGACAAAGTGAAAAATGTTTCATCGTTTAATAAAAATATCAGCAACAATGCGGCCGTTGTTCTTCATCCAAACTCTGTGCTGATTGTGCCGTTAAATAAACACTCCATCACTGACAGCGGTGGCCATTTTGTCCCTGGTCCCAGGCGGCGGTGGTGTTAGAGTGATCTTCGATCAACAGAATGAGAGATGAAGGGTTCGGTGCTGCGCCCTCCTCCGTGTCAGCTGCTGCAGGACTCACAGTGCACTTAGTTCAGGTCAATAGATCAATGGATCAATAGAGCTCCACCTGTGATGTCATCGATTGTTCAGTGATCCCGCAGAGACGATCAGCAGGACCAATCAGAGGTTAAAGCTGAAGGCAGAGGCTCAGCGGGAGCTCATGGATTAGTTGTCTGTTTTTATAAATGGCTGCACATGGGCACATTGATGCATCTTTCTTCAGATTCACAGCTCCTCTGTGGTGATTGATAGTTTTTATTTTCACATCAATATCTGTTCTCGCACGCTGATGGCTTATCATTTTTAAGTTTTCCCTGAAAATACAGCACATTTTATTTAAGGGGGAGATCAATCTGAGCTGAACTGAACCTGTCTGCCAGTTTCTGCTCTCTCCTCTGTCAGGACTTTAAGCCTACAGCTAAAAACCAGAAGTGTTCTCAGAGCTGATCTTCCACCAGGGTGCTAGATTTTGCCACTTTAAAGAAACTAATCCACATCCAGCATCTTCATTTTCTCATCTCTGCACTGATCTTCAACTCCACTCGCCTCAGCGGAGGAATACTTACATCTGATTGGCTGGAAAAATATCAAAAGCAAAACATGAGCAGAGATAACTCATGGATGAAGACATAAAAACACATGTGATGAAGACTCACACAGGGAGCACTGATGTTGTTTTTTTCACATAGTGCCTCCTGCAGGGTTAACTCTGAAAGTACAGTTTGTTCTTTATCATGTTGCTCCATGTTCTCTGCGGATCTGTTTAGACCAGGGGTCTCGAACTCCAGGCCTCGAGGTCCGGTGTCCTGCAGGTTTTAGATCTCACCCTGGGTCAACACACCTGAATCAAATGATCAGTTCATTACCAGGCCTCTGGAGAACTTCAAGACATGTTGAGGAGATCATTTAGCCATTTTAATCAGCCTTGTTGGATCAAGGACACATCTAAAACCTGCAGGACACCAGCTCTCGAGGCCTGGAGTTCGAGACCTCTTGTTTAGACCTTCCAGTCAGAGGAAGCTGGAGTCAGCATGGCTTTTGTGTTTGTGGTCTTTGTTTCAGGTTCTTCTTTTTATAGAGAGCAATGGAAACACCCCAAAACATTCAGACCTTCTAATCATTTCGCTGGGAAAAAGGTTTCAGAGGCTCATTAAATTTCTTCCTGCAGACCTGAGCACCAATGAAAGGTTCACATTTTACAGAAATTTAAATGAACTAACAGCTTCTACCTTAAAACTACAGTTCGAGCTTTCGGTTAGTGATTGGTTGGGGGTTTTACGTCCCAGTTGCCTCTGAGTGAGGTCCTGCTGCCTGTGGCCTCTGCCCACAGAGGAAACAAATTCAGTCTGCTGTAGTGTCTCCGTGATAAATAATGCTGTCTTCTTCTTTATAAATGTTCCAAATCTTGCTGCTGGTTGTTCCAACGTAGATGTTCAAGATGCATAATCACTCAACCTGACGGAGGTCGAGAGCCTTACTGTGTCTGAGTGAGGCGAGAGTCTGTAATGAAGGTGTGACGTGAGATAAGCAGAGCTTATCTCTCTGTAGGATGAGGGATTCATAATGTAGCAATGTACGAGGAGGAATCTCTTTAATGAGGTTCTGGAAGGCTGAAACAACTGTTGGACCAATGTTTTTATTGGCATGATTATGTCGATGTCTCTTCAGCAGTCACTTTCTCTATCTTGTTGTATGCTTTCCTGGACTGTCAGGAAGCGGGAAACTTAAAACCTGCAGGAACACGAAGATAAAATACAAAAATAAAATGAAGGATTAAAAAATGACAAAAAATGTAAAATATTAATACAGAAAAAAATACTTTTGTTTGTTGGAGAAAAACTCCTGTACACAATTTTAGGCGACTGAATAAAGATAATTGTAATGAGACTGTAATCACGTGAGGATCCTGGAGGAGATAATGATTTCATTTTAAAAGGAGGTGCAGATTATTTCCTGTTGTTGATCAGTTTACTTATTAAGGTCTGAAAGCTTAAAAAAAGTAATGTTCTCGCCCAGCGTGTTCCATATCTAATCAGCGGATCATTACTGACAATTATGGCTCTTCAGGTAAACATCAGGATTTAATTCATTGTCGTCCATGTTTTTTTCTTTAATTATCTGATCATTCATGTAATTTCTACTCTCCTCTGTGCTTTGTGTCTGAAGGCTACAGTTAATTGAAGTTTCTCCTCCGTGTGGTTAAATGAGCGTGCTGCTTAAAGTCAGAGAGCTGCTAATGGCTGCTCTTTGAGTCGTCATTAGATCGAGGTCCGCAGCTGCTTTACACACACCAATTATTCCACATTATCAGAGAAGAGCACAGAGAGAGGACTAACAGAAACAATCCTGGAGACAGACCAGGGGCCCGTTCTTCGTACGTCGCTTACTACATCCAAGATCAAACGACACATCCAAGATCAAATGACACATCCAAGATCAAATCATCGCGCTAACCGTGAGCTCGCTAATCCGGTTCCCCGAACACACCTGCTGTTGACGATTACTACAGCTGGATGAAGTAATGTGCGATCACTGGGTGTCGTAAAAGGGGCTACACATCGATAGCAGAAACAGTGATCGGCAAGCCTCTGATTGGTCGGCGAAAATGTCGAAGGGGCGTGCTCGGTATTTTCCGGCAGCAGAGCAAGAACTCATGAGTGAGGGATTTCAGGAGTTTCAGAGTTCAATTAAAACGCAAGGGAACACTGCAAAGGCTGCAAAAGCAAGGAGAGAGGGCTGGCAGGAAGTTGCTGACAAATCAAACTCGTAAGTAATGTAATAATAACAATAATAATGGAGTGGGTTTATATAGCGCTTTTCAAGGCACCCAAAGCGCATGACAATACCACTATTCAGTCACTTTATCATTTAGCCTATTTATAGATTTAT
Source organism: Haplochromis burtoni (assembly GCF_018398535.1). Lineage (NCBI taxonomy): Eukaryota > Metazoa > Chordata > Actinopteri > Cichliformes > Cichlidae > Haplochromis > Haplochromis burtoni. The sequence goes on from NW_024584647.1 coordinate 13,728, forward strand.
TATATTATCCAATATTATATTACATTATATTATATTGTCATATATCCCCTTTCACATTAGAGCCACAACAGGACCCACTAGAACATGGGAACAAGTAAAAGTGAAATATAAGAATATTCTACAGAATGGTAATATTTATCACTTATATTGCTTTTCGTCTCTTGGAAAGAGACCCTGAAAT
>NW_024584648.1:0-1067 GCF_018398535.1 Haplochromis burtoni
TTTTTTTCCTATTAAAAAACTGTAAAAAGGAAATTAACTGAAAATATGTTTAATTTAAATCTGATGTAATCAGATTGAGAATAAACAAATAAACTTGAAAAATCATGCATTGCTTCCAACAAATAAATAAAACTTAAGTGGAACATGCTGGAGCACTGTTCACAGCAGATAGATTGATTTCTTTTTCAGTGCTGCATGTAATCATTGTACATGATAAAGTCAGATACTACACTCGGCTTTGTACTAGATTCCACTCAGGGAAACATTAAAGCCATGATGTGTTTATAACCACTTAGATTTCAATGCTGTACTTGCCACTGAATCAGATATTTAGTAAGAGACTAACATATACTCAGATGCACACACAAGCTTAACCTTGCCTTCTTAAGAAAAATAAAAGTGACAATGAAAAATACTTGTAAGGAAAAGCACAGCAGACTGGCTTTGGTCGAGTGCTGTTGCTGTCGATAACTAGAACTGTATTTATGTTTATGTGAAAGATAATTAACTATTGATTTAAGATTCTGAAGTCCTTGTTTTCTCCTGAAAAGAACGAAGTGGCTGCAAGCCGATAATCTAACATTTTTGCTCTTTTTGAAGCTAAGGGCCCATTTGTTGCTGTATTCTACAGAGGTCTAAAGGCCAATTGATTACTTAAGCTTATTTGGAGCATGTATTAGGGTTCCACTGACCCCAGATGACCTCAGTGTACAGCTCTCCTCAGCCCTAATCCATCCCTCTCTCACTGCAATTTTAATGCAGCTTAAATGAGTTGGGCATATTAGATTTTTTGTTTCTGCTACTTCAGCTACAATGAAAAAGACACAAAGCTGGAGTTATTCTGTGTCATTGCTGCACAGCCGCCTCTTCTTCTCTGATTCTCTCCTCCTCCAATGATCAGCTGATCGGCTTTTCTGTCGCAAGTCCCGTCTCTCTTGTTTGTTTATCACTCACTTTGCGCCAGAAAGAAGGAACCAGTGGAGGTCGCGTTAAACAACAGCAGCACGTTTAAGCTTGATCAGCTGTTGTTAGAATTTATTTAATATTAATTTCTAGTATCAGCTGAT
>NW_024584648.1:2757-13905 GCF_018398535.1 Haplochromis burtoni
AAGTTACTAATTTAAAGTAACTTACCCAACACTGGTCATATCACAATAACTGAAAGGAGAGAGTCAGTCAGGGCTGGCCTCTCCTTTAGAAATGTTGTGAGGAGTTCAGCAATTCAGGAGGAAGTCCGAGCACTCTTCCACATCGAAAGGAGCCAGTTGAGGTGGTTCAGGAATCTGACTAGGATACCTGCTGGGTTAGATGTTCCAGGTATGTTGTACTGGGAGGAGGCCCAGGGGTGTGCTCAGAACAAGCTGGAGAGATTACACCTCTTGGCTGGCCAGGGAACACCTTAGTATTTGCCGAGATGAGCCTGAAAAAGGTGATTGGGTAGAGGAAGGTCTGGCCTTCTTTGCTGCCCCAACAACCCAGCCCTGGATAAGCAGTAGAAGATAGATTGATGGATGGAATATACTAATTTTAACCCCAACCTTCAGAGTAATAGTCATTTAAATTAAATTTTACTTGTAAAGTGCCAGTTCAAAACATTTTCCTCACCTACAGTATTAGAAAGATAATGCTAACAATCTGAAAATCTCTAATGAGCAATTAGTTGGCAACAGTAGGAAGAATTGATCTTTCTGTTTAACAGGAAAAGATCTCCCATCAGAACAAGGCATGGGGAGGGGAAGCCAATGTTAAGCACACAGGATACAAAAAACACCCACAAACTGAAAGAGAATACATAAAAATTAATGACATGAGATAGTTGCATATAAATCCATTGGGAGTAAAAAGACGGGAGCTGATGAAGAGTACTATTTGCATAATAAGTCCTCCAGCAATCCTAGCCTTTCAGAATCACCTGATTGAGCCCTGATCATAGGCTTTAGCAAAGGAAAAGTTTTTAAAATATCTTAAAAGCAGAGACCTTACCTTTCTCCTCACCCCAAATTAGAAGCTGGTTCCACAGGGAAGGGTTGTGATCTCCTTGCCCCTCCAATCACATGTGACAGAAGCCTCACTGCTTAAGTGTTACCAAGTCCTTGCTCCAGGGGACAGTTTGATTATTGGTCTTCTCTCTTTATCTTCAAAAATAAAGCACCTTCAGGCAACCCTTGTTGTGTATTGGCACTATATACATAAAATTGAATTGATAGCTGAAGGCTCACTGCCCGAACTAACACTCACCCCTGCGCTTTCCAGATTTTGTATCCGTGGAAAAAGTTTTAAACGGTAAACCGAGTTTTGCATTCAACAGTGGGAAGCTGAGTAATTAATACTATTATGATTGGCTTTGCAGGTCATGTTCAGCTTATGCATAATAAGACCAGATGAGCAATAAAAAAGGTACATTGTGTAGTATGCATCACCAAGGAACTAAAAATATATGAAGAAAAATGCTGCCCATCTATCTTGTAGATGCTAGGAGTTTGAAAGTCTGTCCTGTGGCGTTCCTTCCAATATTTTTTACTGTCAATAATCAATAATGGCTAAACATAGCAAAAAAGTTACAAAACAGAAGAGGCAAACCCCAAAACACTTTTTAACTGCTTTATTTAGAATTTCCCTTTGTCAAATCCCCTGTAGCTCTGATCTTTTTTCTACTTAGCCTGGAGCATGGCATTGAGCTTGTTTATCCACAGCTCTGTCTGTTCTCACCATATGTGTCTCCTAACAATGTCATATTGTTTTACAGGTCTTTGGGAAGCTTGTTAAAAAGTATTTGGAGAAAAGACACTGACACTAACAGTGGCCATCTTAGTTAATAGTCTTTACATTTTGTGCTGCCTGTGATGTAGCACTTATCCTGAAAGTTCAGAGAGAAAGTTATAGTAAAAGAATACAAATATTTTATGTATCCAGGTATGCATAATAGAAAAGTATGGCATTCTGAAAAAGTACTTTCAATGAGCTGGTGCAGCATGTATTTATGTAATAACCAAGCTAAATTGTATATATTTTATGATGTTCAGAATGCTTATACTGATTGAATAATAATGCATCCCTCCAGTAAAAGAGATACAGAACTAAAACTGTTTTCTAAAACCCAGTTTATATATATACACACACAGACAAACCTTTTTTTTAAACTATACTACATATAGCAGAAAATTAGTATTGCGTTAATCAGTTTTTTTCTGTTTTCCTAAAAGCAGTAAGTTAGTGCTGTGTGCTAAAAGTAAAAAAAAGTGTTATCTATTTAAGGCAGGTTCACTTACTATAGTGTAAGACTGCCCAGTGTGACCCGTGTCTCTATTAGGGGTCCGAAGTGGACAAATAATGGGAGAATTTTGGAAGTAATGATCAGATCTTGCCCACCATGAACAAACCTTTATTTTTCAATGCTGAATGTACAACAGCTGGCAGGTTTCATTATTACAAGCCTCCCTGTTGTTCAAAAAAATACCAAGCATAGTTAAAGCATTGGACAAGCTTAAATGGCTTTCATTGTGAATGACGAATCAAAACAGCAAAAGCAGCAGATGTCCACATTCAAGGCATTGGATCTAACCTCGAGTTTTGCAACTCACTGTACTCCCTTGCTCTGCTTGTGGCATTACCACACCATCTACAATCTACTCATTAGTGCTTTACTTTTTGTACAACTTTATCGTCTTTGTGTGCTTGATAATGCAGAAGTCTTCCAAGCAATTCAGTAACTGTAACTTGGCCCCACACTATGCCAAGTAGGACTTTTATTTTGGAGTTTCCTTATTTAGAATGGCTAAACAGTAAATTCAAAAGAACATAAACAGAGTAGCAGACATAATAAAAGGCCCCCTTTCAAAAGTTAAAAACTTAAAATGGAGCTATTAAATCTGATCAAGTCAAACTGCAAATTGCACAATAGCAGCTACTCTAATTAGCTGGGTTACTTCCAAGCTATTGTTTGATCTGTGCAGTGGAGTCATCTTGGCAACCTTCCCTCTGAAGATCATGAAAAGAACTGGCAGCCATTAAACTGACCCCACCACCACCCTGTTAGTCTGAGACAGCTTTCTCTGGAACTTTAAGAGATCCAATTTGCAAATGATCTTCATAATAAACAAATACAACCAGAGTTCAAAGTCTATCCATCAGTGACAAATCTCCAGAAAGCATGATTTAATAAACGATCATTCTTCAGTCCACTACTCCACCCCAGGCTTTATCGCTGTTTACTTAGAAGCACTGCTGAGCAAAATGTGAGTTTTAGTAGCTAAAAGTTAAGGAAGAAAGTTTTCAAAAATAATAGCATGAATACTTTTAAACTGTGAATACAATAAAATAAAATCAATATTTGGTGTGAGCTCTCCTTGCCTTTAAAATAGCACCATCTCCCCAAGGTACACTTGCACATAGTTTTTCAAGGTACTTGGCAAGTAAGTTGTTCCAAGCATCTTGAATAACTTTCTTCTGTGGATTTAGACTGTCTGAGTGAGTTGCTTCTTTCTCTTCATGTAATCCCAGACTGACTCCATGTTGTTGATATAAGTGCTCTGTGGGGACCATGCTGTCGTTTGCAGGACTCCTTGTTCTTCTTGTCACTAGAAACAATTCTTCATGGCTCTGTCTGTATGTTTGAGGTTATTGTCATTATGGAGAATTAATAATGTGAAGCCTGTAAAAAACAACAACTTTATAACTAAAAAAGTTGTTACATCATTGCCACTTTTAGAATGGAGGGAAAGTTTTCACGTTGGTCACAGTGGAGTTCAGATGCTGGAGCCATAGAATGAACTAAGATCAGTGAACTAAGCAAAACCCGTGATTTGCTAAACAGAATCCTAAAATTTAATTGCAATGTAAAAGAATAATGACGAATAAACTCATGAAGTGAAAAGCATGACTTTTGTGCTACTGTGGCGTGAGGGTGAAACTAATGATCTAGACATGGACAGTGAACATTTCTCAATACAAATACATTTACAAGCTACCGTGACATTACCTTCTGGTTCATGAAGGTTCATTTCACTAGCAGGGACTACTTTCTTGGTAACGGTGGGCGATGAGGGATGAGGAAGTGTGCGGTTTGGGGAAGGCCTTGAAGGGGACTGGTGACGGCTCTCGGGCCGGGCAGATCTCCATGTACTAATGAGAAATAAATGGAGGAAAGGAAGAGAGGAGAGGAGAAGAGGAGAAGGGAGGAAAGAAAAAGGGGGCAGGGTGGGGCATGAAAATGAGAACAGCAAGTATTGGAGAAGGGGGGTTTTTATAGCATGAGGCCAGAGGGGGCGTGAAGGAGGAGTGGTCCCGCTCCTGAAATTCAATCTAGAAATCTAATTCAGTTCATTAACAGTAGTGTACAGTTCTTTACCATTTTCTAAGATCATTCTAACATACATTAATGAACTGTCAGTCCTCAGTTTACCGCAACTTTACCAAATAATTCCACAATATTTCACTACAGGCTGGAAGCTGCTTTGCTTTATTATAATTTTTTGTTGTATATTATAAACTCACAGTCTGATAAACTGTCTCTGCACATGTGTACTGTACATTATGTCAGTTCAAATTATAATAGAATTAATTCCCATCCATTCTTCAAACAGTTTCAAGTAACCTGCTTTGACTAAAAACAGAAAGCTCTTACATGTGACTTGGCTAAAATATTATGGAAATAAAGAGACAGCTGCCAGCACCATCAGGTATTCCGTCTTAGTTCATTTTACTAATGGTTTTAAACTTCTTAATGACATCCAACTTTAGAATAAGAGGAACTGGATTGCTTTTCACCACTAATAACAAAATGGTTTGTTGGCAAAATTTGTCATTTTACAAATTTTAAGAAAAACGACATGAACATTAATGTCCTAATTATTTTTATCACTTCATAGGATTGGATGCAAGGTTTTACTGCCCTGGTTTCAGAAAAAACATGTGTCTGTTTCCATTCCAGTGCATGCTGGGGAATGTTCTAGCCCTGCCTTAACCCGAAAGGGATTAAATGGGAAGAGAAAAGGAATGAATATCAACAAATGCATACAGCCATCTGTCTATCTCATTGATGTGCCTGGAAGCCAATACAGAATCAGTGCAACGAGGATCTCAAAGGTGAGCTCTGACCTGACTAAAGAAGAGCACTGACTAACAAATTTCTCTTTCTTCTTTGATGAGGAAAAAAAAAAGCAATGTTAATGCATGTTTATAGTGTAAAACAGAGGGTTTGAGAAGAAGGCAAAAAGAGAGGGGAAAATATATAATTTTTGAGTTCATCCCCATTAAATAAATGAATCATTGCAGAGCAATAGCTGAGTAGATCAGAACAACACTGCCAACGGGCCTCCCACTGTTCCAGCCAGCAGGCCTCGGCCACCCTGGGAGATTAATCAATTTTGTGGAATGTTTGATTTGCATTTCATTAAAAATTTAGGTGGAAAATTAATAGGGAGGCACTATGTTTTCAGGGGACAGCCGTAGAAAAAAATTCAAGCCCATCTTTGTTTGTGTCATGTCTTCAATTCGCTATGTCGCTCAAATTCCCTTTTTTATCATTGCCGGCATGGATTTGGATTCCTCTCTGGTTGTTCTCATGGGAATCAGTGCAGTCAGATGTTCTGTGGCCTTGACTTTCTGTTTTTATGTGGGCTCTGTTTTACTCTGTCTTTTATATGTGCTTTGGAGAAACTGGCACATTTACAAAGCGGTACTCTGTTTCTGTCTTAGCCAGTCAGTTTTTACCATATGACTGAAAAGAAAACGAGTCATGTTGGTTGACATATTTTCACAAACCCATGCCCTGTATCATAGCACTTCCTATGCATGGATAAACAATAGATATCTGGTTATATGACATGCTGAAGCCAATGCATTCATACTATTGTTTGTCTAAACATGGATCCACAAGAATACCCATCAGTGCTCCAGTGTTTTCCCACTGTAAATGCTTTTATCAGCTGCTCACATGAATTGTCCCATATACCTAAACAGCTGCCAGTGGTGATGTGAACTATGTGCACAGATGGGTAGTATCCTGATCTCTTTTTACTGTCCAAATGCATCCCATGTTTCAGTGGCTGTGCAAACTCTGGAACATCTGGGTCACATCAAATTTGTGACATCTGTGTCCTTTTGAATGTATGCCCCAGATATCTGAAACAGTCACTGTTACAGATATACATGTACTTAGAAAGTGCTCTGTTTCCGTCTGCTTGTGTATGACCTAAGCTATGTGATGTATTTTCAACTGACACTTTCAATATGTGTTTTAAATTCAATTTTATTTATATATGCCGTTGCAGTACAATAGCAGCTGTGGAGGTCCAGTTCATTAAGATGGTATTTAATTTCATATGTAAAGCATGGTGGTGGCAGCATCATCCTGTGGGGATGTTCTTCCACAGCAGCAACTGGGAGATTAGCCAGAGACAGATCTAGAGAGGCATCCTTGATGATAACCTGCTCTGGAGCACTCTTGACCTAGGATTCATCTTCCAACAGGTCAATGCCAAGATAACAAAGGAGTGGCTTCGAACCATGTGTCATGATCCTGGGTCTGTTGACCCAGCGTTTTGAGTTTTAGTTTATGTAAGCCCGTCAGGTTTCCTAAGTTCATTTGTTATCATGCCTAGGTGTTTCTAGTTCTTATTATTTCCCCCTCGTGTTTCCAACTATGTTAAATCTCCCCTGCTCTTCATGCGTTTCATGTCTGTGTCTTACGTTGTCAAGTTCTGTCTGCGTTTCATTATGCTTCCTGTTTTATTTTGGAAGGAGTCGTGTGTTCTTGGTTCTTTGTATTTAGCTTCACTGCTCCTGTCATTAGGTTCATGTTAGTCAGCTGTTTCCTCATGTGTCTCCACTTCCCCTGATCACCTCATGTGTGTATTTAAGCCCTTTGTTTTCTGCATGCCATTGTCGGGTCGTCTGTTTACCTCACCTCAGTCATAGTTCTAGTCTTCGTCTGTATTTCCACATTAGTCATAGTCTTAGCCTGTTTATTTCCACCTCAGTCATAGTTATAGTTTTTGGTCTTAGTACCTTTAGTGTTTTGTTTCTTAGTGTTTTGCCAGTTCGTTTTGGTTTCCTGGTTTAACCCTGCCATCATTTTAATAAAGCCTCTCCTTTCTGTTAAGACCTTACTACTCCTTGTCCTCATCTGCTTTTGTGTCCTGTTTCCACACACATCGGCGCACCCCGCCGTGACACCATGTCTGCGTAACCAGGCCAGAACCCAGATTTGAACATGATTAAATATCTCTGGAGAGATCTGAACCTGGACTGTGCACAGATTCTGCCGCGCACAGCCCAGGTTCTGGGAGAAATTGACCAAAAAGAGGTGTGCCAAACTTGTAGTGTCATACTCAAAATGACTTGAGGCTTCGTCAACAAAGTAGTGAGTAAAGGCTGTGGATAGTTGGATAATAATAGTGGATAATTTATTCAATTTAAAGGAATTTCAGGCCTTTTGGGGTTTTGTATGTAGTATTTTGGGGTGAAATTTTAATTTAATCCTTTTTTTAGAATAAGTCTGTAAAATGACAAAGCGTGGAACAAGTGATGCACTGTCAATACTTTCCAGATACACTGTAAATTGCATATATATATTTCCTACTTTCTCTTTCCACTGCAAAGTCAGCCACGATGGCTTGATTCATCCAGAAGACATATTTTCACTCAGCAATTTATTTTTAAAGAATAAACCAGGGAATAAGGCTTTGTTTTGTAAAGCTGTGTCCATCTCCCACTTAACCTAAAACTGAAAAAAAAAGCGTTTGCATAAAAAGACAGATTGATAGTATAGCTTAAGGACCTCGTTATACAGTCAAGTGTTTTTTTCACTATAACCATTTTGATCCCATCACTGTTGCTTGATGTGTTGTTTTGGATTTGGCTACTATTCATCTGATTTCAGTTTGGGCCTCTCCAAATAAGATAGACTCCAACACTTTGCTTTCCCCACTTCAGACACACAGAATTTTTCTATGCAAATTTGTCCATCGCTGTGTTATCTAGTAGAATTTTAAACATCATGGCTGACATTTACAAAAAAGTAAACTTTGTGGTTAATTCATTGATGTTTTCTATGACTTTGTTAGTGTCATTAAGGAAATAGGTGACATTGTGGTATGTCTCCACAAACCAATCACAAGGAGGTTTTTGGTGTAGCACCCCATTTTTGCAACTTACAGCAACCACTTGGCAACATATTGAGGAATGCACATTTTCCCCTTGTGAACAGTGGTTGCTAGGGGGTTACCAGCTTATCCCCAGGCACGTGTGAAAGAGGGAATAAGGCCTTTGATAACTATTTCTTTAAAGATTTTTAATTTGTTGCATTTCGATCTGCATTGTATTTCAAGACAGTACCCTTTTACTTGACCATGCCCTCTCACCCATCATTAATCCTATTCTTAACATTTTTCAAATACTTCATTCTGTAGTGGTAAGTTGAATAAATTCCAGTCATGGATACACATTTTCATGAACATTAAGCTATGTAGGACCAACATACTTTGAACGTGACATGTGAAACAAATAAAAATGGAGAACGTAACGTCATCACATTGCATGAAATATGAAAATATACAGAAGTCAATAATCGCTCTATGTCTGACAATGTTTATGCAAAGTTTTGTTCTAATGGGCCCATTGGGGAGGAGATGGGGAATATGCAGACATTTATATATAAATATTTTGTAATCATTATATTAAGATAGAATTCATAACGCTCATGGAAATCTTTCTTGATTCAGCTGCGCCTGAGATTATTCTAGTGATTTTTAATTACTTTTAAATTCTTTCAATTATATTTAAAGAAATGTGTAATTAAATGTATGTTTGGATTCATTCAGATTTTAAAATATTTCATTTTCATTTGCACTTTTAAAGTGTTCTCCATTTTTAACTTTGCTTTGCATTTATATAAATCACCAGTTACCACTAACATCTATTTAGTTTTACTGCATGTCAAACTAGTGCTTACAACCCATGTGGTAATTTTTAATTATTTCAAATTAATATAATAAGAAATTCAATCACAAAATAATGTAGGGACCTTTCTGTTAAAAGGAATCATTATACCTAATAACTATTTCTAAGTTAATCATGCAAACACTGTTATTTCTTTTATTATAGTGCAAGGCATTTTATCATTATTGTTGTGCCAAGCTGCATTAGTCCAGCTATCTAATGATCAAATAGTTAATGACTATTTTCATCACAGGCTTTCATGAGAAATGACAGTCTTGTTACCCGTCTGTATAAACAACATCAACATGAATGGCACGTCAGGATTTGAAACAGTGATTAGTGGTATGAGTATTGATAATCAATTTCAACAAACCTGGTCTCTGTTGTAAAACAATTCAAATTTACATAGCAGCAATCAATATAATGAAAGGGCTTACTGGTTAGAGTGGAAACATGTCATGAGGGAGGTCCAAAAAGGGTGAAATTTGCATTCAGCTCTTTTTTCAAGTAATATTAATATGATATTATAATAAACAATTAACTGAGTATGCCAAAATATGTGTGTGAGAATAAAATGGCATGTATTTAATATTAATGTTATTCTTATCCGCCTTTCAAAATGTGCAAGAATCACAAATGATCTCATGTGCGAGAATTAGAGCTCAGCATCATTGAAGGAGTACAGCCATCGACTGTGGTAACGATGACAGTAGTGGTAGAGCGGATTTTGCTTCTAACGTTTTGGCACTGAGTGCATGTTTTTTCCACACTCAAGCAAATCCCTCAGATAAAAACAAATTTTAGTTTTATTAATGTCTAACACCCAAAACCAAACTGGCTTCATTTGATGTCAACATGAGGAATGACAGGAATTAAGCCCATTTTTGTAAAACTGGTATGACACTTTTACTTATTCACTGCTCGTGTGTGGTTTTGTAGCTGCTGAGCAACTTTAACAGAGCATATCTAACAAATGTGTTTACATGCATGTGATATCATTGACAGATAAACACATCAGTCATCCCCACACTGACAATGCTTTCTTTTTTAGATGTCTCTGTGATGCAGAGGCAAGTTGACTTCTCCTTCTTGGTTCAATATGCACCACTGCAGTGCAGAGGCTGATAATGTTATCAGATTGATTTTTTTATAACTTAACTAATTTTGCCTGCTGGTAATTTCTGATGAGAAGAGCACGGACATTAATGACTATGGATTTTTCTGAGTCAAACTTGTCACGGGCAGGCTGTTCATTAACATACTGTATATGGGGGCACTCATGCTACAGATTGAAAATGTACTAACTAAGTGAAGTATCACTTCTAAAGGCAAACTTTGGCACAATCCATTGCTCATTGCCTCATATATTTTATGCAAACAAGTCCTGCATATCGTTATCGATCTGGAAAAAAAAAATCATATATTTGCAAGACATTCACTGCGGGCAACTCATTTTTGAAACCACTTGGTACAAGACAGTGACAGCATGTCTTTGCTTCAAGTAACCATGTATATACAAAATCTTGCAAAGATCTTGCAAATATATGACATTAACAATCTCTTGGCACACATTAATGTATTATCTCATTAATTTGTGGTCTCAGGAACTACAAAACAGAAAAAGAGACGTGGTTTGTGGAGTCTTAAGGCCTCATTAACCAGTTTTTAAAGTGGGATCTGCAAATGCGGGACCCCCCCCTAAGACAAGGTGTAGATGTGCAACAGAGGTAAATGCATGAAGTAATAACTTCATGCTTAACTTAAAGGAAAGCTGTATGCTCTCACCTGTGCTGCTGCTCTGAAGTTTACTGCTCTTTGTGGATTTAACCAATCACATTCAACAAGATATATACAGGTGTGAGCTCCAATGGCTACTTTCCAACTACTTGACAATTATACTAGTATATCACATAGAGAGTCCAGATCAAAAGTTTAAGACCACTTGAAAAATGGCAAAAAGTCATATTTTGCATGGTTGGATCTTAACAAGGTTCAAAGTAGAGCTTCAACATTCAACAAGAAAAAATGGGAGTGAGATAAGACATTTTTTAAGCACGCATTTTGTTGAAAACGCTTAAACTGAAACAGGCTGCTTGTTAAGATCCAACCATGCAAAAATATGATTTTCTACACTTTTTCGAGTGGTCTCAAACTTTTGATTGGGACTGTATGTAGAATTTAGGAATTAATGGATCATCAGCTTAAACTGAAATTGATGCCTCCTATTCCTGGCCTAATCTAACAATAACCACAGACACCATAGCTGTCACGGTCCTGGGTCTTATGACCCAGTGTTTTGAGTTTTAGTTCATTTTGAT
>NW_024584649.1:0-1017 GCF_018398535.1 Haplochromis burtoni
GTGCCGCCATGACCACCCCGTTTCCCTGAACGTAAAAAGCTTCGCAATTTAACATCAAAAAGGTCTTTAGATTCCACAAACTGCAGATCGGTCCAATCTGATGAAATCCCTTGGAGGAGTTCGTCAAAGAACGGTGCCTGAAAAGAGGGGAAAATGTTGCCAAAATTGCACATTAATTTTAAAATGGCTGACTTCCTGTTGGATTTGGGATATTGCTCCAAGAGACTTTTTTGTACATCTTGATATCTCCTATAAGCTTACCTGGTTTCAGTCTCATACATAGAACACAGAGCAGGGGCTGATGTTTTGAAATATTGTAGGGGGCGCTGTGGAGCCATTTTGCGCTATTCAATGAAAATGATCACATGACAACAAAGTCTTCATCACATTGGAGGTGTGTGCCAAATTTCAAGCCTCTATAAACTTTCGAAGCCCCTCAAAAGCCACTTCATCTTCGCACTATCAGTGCTCGGGCCCTAATAATAATAATAATAAGAAACAGAGCAGATACAATAGGGCCTTCGCACTGTCAGTGCTCGGGCCCTAATAATAAACAGAGCAATTACAATAGGGCCTTCGCACTATCAGTGCTCGGGCAATAATAATAAACAGAGCAATTACAATAGGGCCTTCGCACTATCAGTGCTCGGGCCCTAATAATAATAATAATAAGAAACGGAGCAGATACAATAGGGCCTTCGCACTCTCGGTGCTCGGGCCCTAATAAACAGAGCAATTACAATAGGGCCTTCGCACTATCAGTGCTCGGGCCCTAATAATAATAAACAGAGCAATTACAATAGGGCTTTCGCACTTTCAGTGCTCGGGCCCTAATAATAATAATAATAAACAGAGCAGATACAATAGGGCCTTCGCACTGTCAGTGCTCGGGCCCTAATAATAATAATAATAATAATAATAAACAGAGCAATTACAATAGGGCCTTCGCACTATCAGTGCTCGGGCCCTAATAAACAGAGCAGATACAATAGGGCCTTCGCACTCTCGGTGCTCGGG
>NW_024584649.1:1097-9015 GCF_018398535.1 Haplochromis burtoni
GAGCAGATACAATAGGGCCTTCGCACTCTCGGTGCTCGGGCCCTAATAATAATAAGAAGAAGAAGAAACAGAGCAGATACAATAGGGCCTTCGCACTCTCGGTGCTCGGGCCCTAATAATAATAAACAGAGCAGATATAATAAGGCCTTCGCATTGTCAGTGCTAGGGCCCTAATAATAAGAAACGGAGCAGATACAATAGGGCCTTCACACTCTCGGTGCTCGGGCCCTAATAAACAGAGCAGATACAATAGGGCCTTCGCACTGTCAGTGCTCAGGCCCTAAAAAACGGAGCAGATACAAAAGGGCCTTCGCACTCTCAGTGCTCGGGCCCTGATAGCTCGTGGTGTCTACAAATGGTATAGATTCTAGAAGTGTGATGGTTTGCCCATTTTTGCCAATCCCAGCAAGTTCTGCCCACAATCAGATTTCTCATAAAACCTCATAATTCCATTCTGGGATCCCATATCAGCTCGAACCGGATGGAAGGCATAGTAGACAAAAATTTGATACTTATTGGCAAAACTACATTTTTTCAGTGAGGATCTGCTTGTTCACTGATGGAGGGGTCGAAGCTGAGCTGATCAAGTGAAGTTTTTGACCATGCAAGATGACAGCAGACAGGTTCAGTAGGCAAAATACAACCCGAGATTTGTTTTGGTGAGACTGTTGTGGTCTGTGGGTGGTTTTCCTTTTTGTGATTACACACTGTCACATTACAAAGCGCCGGCAGGTCATGTGGGACCATCTGTCCTTCTAGTTTAGTTGAATATGAGGTGCAAGTGGATACTTCTGGAGGATGCACCAGCAAATGCACCGAGAAGTGCCACTAACCAAGGGAAGCTGGGAACTGCAAAGGCGTTCCTAGACCACCAAGAACCGCAAAAGCACCAAATGAATTGAACCATCCTTGGAACTTAATTGGAATAGATCTGTTTGTGGTCATGTCTCACCTTTGGTAATGAAGGAGCCATTCCTACTCAGGGCGGAGTCTTTGCTGGAGGTAGAGTCGCAGCGAAGCAGGGGCTCCGATTCATCAGGGAAGAAGCCTTTGGTGCGGTCCACTGGTGACTGCTCCAAACCCATGCCACTGACCCGGCCCATGCTACTGTTGCTGGCAATGCTAATAGGAGACTCTGTGGGCTTCTGGATTGGACTGTGTCTATTGCTTACATTCCCTGAGGTCATCAGCTGGTTGATGTCAAACTGCAAATATGAAGGAGGAGTGGAAAGTGAGGAAAAGAAGAGGAAGATGATGAGAAGGGGAATTGACAAGAGGAAAAAAACATTTTAGGAGATTGGTGGAAATGGCTCTTAATGACAATATGATTGATGATATATGGCACAAAGGTCCAGAAGATAATGACCTTTAGTTGAATCGCTGAAAGTGCAGAGACATATTATATTTATGTAAAGAAGATGTTAAGTTTGACATGCAGGCTTTTACAAAGAAACTTTGAATGCACTTGCCGGAGAAACTCACGGTAAGATGCAATGTGATAACACCAAAAAGTTCCTGGCTACAGCTGACATTAACAAGATCTGAACATTTATTGGCTCAGAATGTCTGCTGCATGGTCATCAGTTTAACCTGTACCTCTCTTCATCTGAAGATGCCGCTAAGTAACATTTAGGTAATACAGAACTATATCTGCCCAGTTTGCACGATATATAGATAATCAGAATGTAACCTCCAGCACTGCTATAAATTTGGGTATTAACATGTATGTCAAATTAAATACTAGTGATGCTGGAAAGTTAGTGAAGTAATCTTCTGCTTCCTTTGTCACTAGCCACAGAGGTATTGTTAGGCTAATAAAGGGGAGATGTAGCTGTCAATGACTGGCAAAGAGAAAAGCAATCAGGAAGGAAAAGCACACCGAAAATGGACCTCCACCAAGAGAACATCTGATACCATCCACAAAACAAGACTATTCATTAACATGGCTTGAATGCCTTGCAAAGAAAAAGCCATCATCCTAAGCTGAGTCATTGTAAGTGCTAATACTACCACCCAAATTATGGACAAAGGCCAAATCGACTTTTAATGTGAATAGTTTTGGATGTTTATCAGTTAGAATGATCATTACATCATTTGTTCCTATGTTCCCTGGTTGCCAAAACTTGAGAAAGTACAATCTAGACTTCAGAGGGTTAATAATGTCCATACTACCATTTTAGCTGGCCTGGGATTGATTTTCCATCTTTCTCCTTCTGTGTTCTTCTTCTCATGTTTCTCCCTATAGTTGCACCACTTCTCTTCCCCTCAACCCTTCTTCTCTCTCTCTCTCTCTCTCTCTCTCTCTCTCTCTCTCTCTCTGTCTTTAGTATGGCAGTAGACCTGTGGTTTGAACCAGTACCAACTGGTTTTTGGGATGAGATCATGAGAGTACTTGTTGTTTTTCACAGCCCAGGCAGGCCTAAAGGTCGCTGCACAGGTCATTTTACTCACCACACACACTGGAAACGGTCTGAAAACTAGATGGGACAACAATAACACAAACTGAATTAAAGTGCTTTAAACTCAGCTTCTTTCTTCTTTGTTTTTTTTCTCCATTCCATAATGTCTGGGCTGATGCGTTGCAGCATGACACATGATGTTAACGAAACAAATGCGCTCTGTTTGTCCAACAAAGGCAAGTTTATGCACAGATGCACATATGCACACAGTCACAAAGACACACTGGCTTTCATACAAGAGCACTACAGCAGAGCAGTTTGATGGGGCAGATGGAGCGAGACACAGATCCTCACAGGATGAAGCATCAAGGTAAAAGGAAGTCACCTCAGTGTAATAGCAGATCTTATTCTGGCTGCTGGATCTGCCAATTCCATGCAGTTTAAACATCTTCCATTTAGTCCGTCACTTCAGAAAATATATACTGGCCTGAAGTTTCTCACTAAATTTTCTGAAAAATTAAAACACAACTGCATAGGTCCCTGGCCAGCCAATCACCCGTGAGTCCTGGAACGCTTTGATTTCGACAGAGGCAGGCAGGGCCACATGAGGCCGGGGGCCGTAACATCCCTCCCCTTAAATTACCAATTATGTTGGGCAAAAGCAGATATTAGGAACTGTAACAAAAACAAAAAACAAACACCACAAAACATGTTTACAACCAAAACAGACCATCAGCCAAAACATTTTCAGACCCCTTTTTGTGGTGAATACTTAAGTTGTATTCCTGCAGCAACAGAGCCCAGCGCATAAGGCGCTGCTTATGATTAAACATGCGAGCAAAGGACACAAGTGGGTTGTGGTCAGTGTACACAACAAGAGGTAACATGCTAGACCCCAGGTATACGTGAAAGTGCTGAAGAGCCAACAACAAAGTCAGGGTCTCCTTTTCAATGGTGGAGTAGTTTAACTGATTTTTATTAAACTTGCGGGAAAAGTAACAAACGGAGTGGTCCAAACCCTGCAAGTCTTCTTGCAAGAAGACTTGCAGCCCCAGCCCCGACAGCACTGGCATCAACCTGAAATTTGAATGGTCGCGTCAAATCAGGTGCAGCTAACACAGGAGTGTGGCAGAGGAGGGCTTTTGCACTTTCAAAAGCATCTTGACACTCACTTGACCATAGAAACTGAACCTTTAGACTGAGTAGGTCAGTCAGTGGCTTGACTACAGAGGAGAAATTTTTACAAAAGTTTCTGTAGTAGACCACCATCCCTAGAAACCTACACAACTCACGTCTGGTGCTAGGTGTGGGGAACTCTTTAATCACTGCCACTTTTGGTAAATGGCCTGGTAAATGGTAAATGGCCCGTCTTTATATAGCGCTTTACTAGTCCCTAAGGACCCCAAAGCGCTTTACATATCCAGTCATCCACCCATTCACACACATATTCACACACTGGTGATGGCAAGCTACATTGTAGCCACAACCACCCTGGGGCGCACTGACAGAGGCGAGGCTGCCGGACAATGGCGCCACCGGGCCCTCTGACCACCACCAGTAGGCAACGGGTGAAGTGTCTTGCCCAAGGACACAACGACCGAGACTGTCCAAGCCGGGGCTCGAACCGGCAACCTTCCGATAACAAGGCGACCTCCCAACTCTTGAGCCACGATCGCCCCACTTTTGCATCAATGGGCCGGACCTGTCCACGTCCCCCTCCCTGCCCAAGTACGTCACTGTAGCTTTGGCAAACTCACACTTAGCTAAGTTGAGAGTTAGAGTAGCTTGAGCCAAATGGTGAAATACCTGGTGTAGAGTTTCCAAATGATCTTTCCATGTTTCAGTATAAATTACTAGATCATCTAGGTAGGCACTGCAGTTGGACAAGCCATGGAGGACTTTATTTACCAGCCTCTGGAAGGTGGCAGGAGCGTTACACATGCTGAATGCCATTGGTACATAGGTACTGTAGAAAATCATCAGGTGTTACAAAGGCAGAGATGTTAGAGGCATGCTCAGTTAAAGGGACCTGCCAGTAACCTTTAAGAAGATCTAATTTAGTGCCATACTGAGCAGTCCCAATACTGTCCACACAATCCTCAATTCTTTGGAGAGGATGTGAGTCAGTCACAGAATTCACCTTCCATAAGTCTGTAATGAAATGGGGCGAGCCATCTGGCTTAGACTCCACTATACAAGGTGAGCTCCAGGGGCTTTGACTGCAACATGGCTTCGCTAAGCCATGTTGCAGCAGATAGCAGATAGTCAGTCATGAGCTTATGGGGGCTGGCTCGACAAGGATGCTGCTTAATAGGTTTAGCTCCCTGGACATCGATATCATGCTCTAGCACTGTAGTGCGAGTTGGCACATCCCCGAATAAACAGGTGTATTCACTAATCAAGACAGTTATGTCATCTTGCTGCTCAGAAGACAGATGTTCGAGCAAGCTCGGTAATGCTTTCAGCATTTCTGAGTTAGACAGACGGGGTCTAGAACAGGTGGGATAACTTAGTTTTAAACCATCAACCTCGTCCACCCCTCCTTCCTCTAGGTGGCTTGAGGCTACAACAAGCACAGGCGATAGCCGGCCCTGGTGTCGATCGAGGATGGTATAATTTCAACATGTTTATGTGGCAGACGCGTGTTTTGCACCTGTGGTCGGGAGTGCAAATTACATAATCAGTCTCCCCTCTCTTTTCACAGACTTCAAAGGGGCTGCTATACCTAGCAGACAAGGCTGAGCCCAGAACAGGCAACAGCACAAGAACGTGGTCACCCACCTGAAAGGTTCTTTTAACAGAAGCCTTATCGTAATGGCGTTTCATTTTCCCCTGTGAAACAGCAAGGTGCTGTTTACCCAGAGCATTGGCTTGGTTCAAACGCTCACGGAAGTGTTTTACATACCTCCTTATATTTACCTTGGAAACCCTGTGTGGGCTCAAAAATAACTCTTTCAGAGCTTTGAGGGATCCGCGTGGCCTATGGCCAAATACCAGCTCAGAAGGACTAAAACCAAGTGACTCCTAAACAGCGTCACGGGCAGCAAATAACACAAATGGAACTCCCTCATCCCAGCTCTTTTCAGACTGTAAGCAGTATTTGCGCAGCATCGCCTTTAAGGTCTGATGCCACCGCTCTAATGCACCTTGCGATTCAGGATGATAAGCAGAGGACACAACATGTTTGACACCTAGAGTGCTAGCCACTTGTTTGAATAACTTAGATTGAAAGTTTGAGCCCTGGTCAGTCTGTATGACCTTTGGCAGGCCAAACACTGAAAAGAATGTTGTCAACGCCTTAACAACTGATTTCGCTGTAACCTTATGTAACGGGACAGCCTCGGGGAAACAGGTAGCTGCACACATGATCGTGAGAAGGTATTGCTTTCCTGATTTTGTTCTAGGTAGTGGACCCACACAATCGACTATGACATGGTCAAATGGCTGATCCACTACAGGAATGGGACACAACAGAGCTGGGGGTATTACTTGATTAGGTTTACATGCAATCTGACACACATGGCAACTGCGGCAAAATTTAGAAACATCACGCTTCATACCAGGCCAAAAGAAATGCTTTAATAGTAGCTGGTATGTTTTTGTGATGCCCAAGTGTCCTGACCACTGGCATTCATGGGCAAGAGCCTGGATTTTCTGCCGGTACACAGCGGGCACGACAACCTGCTTAACATTACTCCATTCTGCACCTTCTGCACCTGGTGGAGACCACTGACGCATTAGAACATCATGTTCTACAAAATAGGTTTGTTGCTCTTTATTGACTTGCTCAGCACTTACCGTATGTTTGAAACAGCTCTGCAGCGTTTTATCAGTTAATTGAGCTGCTGACAGCTGGTCTTTGGTCAAGGGCAGCGAAGAGATCTTTGGAAATGGATCGGGCTCCTCAGGTTTCACTGAGTCTGGCGGTGACAGAAGATTGTTTCTTTTAGTTTGTACATCATTCTCCTCGGAAAATGAGGACATCAACACCGAATCAGAGAGAGCAACATCAGTATCTTTACGAGCTTGTGCTCGAGTAATTGCACAGGCTGGATACAGCCCAGGGTGCATGGAAACATCAGAGGTTTTCTGATTTAGGGGGTTGTCTAAAACCTCAAGACGAGGGAGCATTAACCCTCCCGCAATATCATTGCCCAACAACATGGCCACACCCTCTATTGGCAAGGATGGGCAAACAGCAACAGGGAAAAATCCTGTAACAAGTTTTGATTTTATAAAAACTCTGTGAACTGGTCTTGGGAGCGTAACCCATCTCTATCCCCAGTAGAACAGAATTAAAACCACATTCACTTTCAGCAGAAAAAGGTAAAACACTCGAGAGGATGACAGTTTGGGAACCTCTATGGGCTCAAAATGTGGTCATAAATATTTTGTACTTGTAAATCAGTTTTGTACTTGTAAATCAGGATTTGTATGTGTAAAAAAGATTTGTGTGTGTGTAAAAAAGATTTTTATGTGTAAAAAGAATTTGTGTGTGCGTAAAAAAGATTTGGATGTGGACTTAGCCAAAAAAAAAAAAAAGCCTGCATGTTACAAGTACGAATTTTGACCCTATTTTTCTTCCTTTCATCTGATTGGTCAATGTCATGTCAATCACAAATGTAACAATCCAATCAGAGAACAGATGGGTTTGGCTGTCAGAGGGGCACTTTTTTGAACTGCAGGTCCTTGAAGGGTAATACAGTTTGTAGCTGGAGGATCTCTATATAAATATCCGATAGCAGTTAGGTCCCCTAACTTTCAGCAGCTGTTGAAAGGATAAAGTTGTGGTATGTCAGTGGTTA
This sequence comes from Haplochromis burtoni, assembly GCF_018398535.1. Taxonomy (NCBI): domain Eukaryota; kingdom Metazoa; phylum Chordata; class Actinopteri; order Cichliformes; family Cichlidae; genus Haplochromis; species Haplochromis burtoni. Next base: position 8,302 of record NW_024584649.1, read on the forward strand.
GAAATACCATTATTAATTTAGGATTAGTTTAACACAAAGTCAGGGCTGACCGGGACCATTGCTGTGAGTCACAGTGCGCAGCATAAAAGTCCTTTCACATCGGACGCAGGATGTGCTGCTAATGCTAACTGCTAACTAAAAGCAAAGGATCCAGAATTTGTTGCGCTGGCTGCTGGGCTCTGTGGGTTTTTGCAGCAGCTCTACCTGTACTAGATGCATCTGCTCCTTGTCGTTTCTATCTCTGACTTTATGTCCTCTACAAGAGTTTCTGGTTTTTTGCTAGTTCTTCAAATGTTCAATAAAAACATGTATGCTAATTCATAACGAAGAAAACTTTGTAATGAAGACTGTCATTTCCAAAAGATCCACCCCTTTGGGTTGCTGAGCATTTGATGTTTTGCGTTTTAAGGCTAAACAGTCAGCAATCACATGTCCAGCTTTATGACAGTAAAAATATTCACGGTTTTCCCTGGAACCAGACACTTTAGCCGTGTGGAGCTGTTGCACAGCGCTAACCCGTGGCTTCTCACTGCCAGTAAACGAGGCTTTATGAGTGAGCACAAACTCATCAGCAAGAACAGCAGCAGATACGAGTGAAGTCGCTTTCTGCTCATTTAAATATAGCACAATACACTCAGGAATAGGGATGGGTACCGGTGTCCGGTGCCATGATGGCACCGGTTCTGACATAAACGGTAGTAACCAGACCGAAAA
>NW_024584649.1:10125-13898 GCF_018398535.1 Haplochromis burtoni
TTCAGCAGTCTGATGGCCTGGTGAACCAGCTGAACATGAGAGGTTTTTGGACCAATTTTGTGTTCTCCATTCTTTAAGCACCGGTTTGAGCACCGTTTAAGCACCGGCACCGTTTCAAAAGTACCGATTTGGCACCGGTATCGGATAAAACCTAAACAATACCCATCCCTACTCAGGAATGCATTTCTTAAAATCCTCTAACAAAACTAACTCGCGCAGAGCATCATGGTCACTCACTTTTGAAGCAACGCACCATTTATCAAAGGGAATCCCCTTTTCTCTAGCAAACTCTACATAAGTTTGGGTCAGCAATTTCTTCTGCAGGCGAAACCTCTGGCTTCGGGGACTAACTCATATGCCTGCGAAACAGCTGTTTTAACTCACGCATAGTCTAAACTGTCCTTTAAAGAAAGCGAAGCCACCACCTCTTGACAGTTTGCACTGTAACAAAAGAGGCCAAATATCACTAGGCCACTGCAACGCACCAGCGATATGCTCAAATGCTGCAATGTGTCAACCTCAGTTTCTCTAAAAGTGGGCACTAAAGAAATGCACTTTAGTGCCCACAAAAGCAGAAGCAGATGAGGAGGTGGAACCGGAATTGTCAGCAGAGGTAGACGAGGCTTGTGGCTGAGACTCCAGCTCAATCTTTGTCTGCCTCTATCTCCAGCCTTCGTATTTCAAGCTCTAGCTGAGCCTGCCTGTTCTGGGCCTTCTCCTCAGCCTCCAATTGGAGACCTGCCAGCCGCACTTTCAGCCAAGCTCCTTCTCTGCCTTCTGAACTCCCAGAGGAGAGTGGATCATAGCGAGGAAGTGTGCGTGGCGTTTTTCCCCGCTCATTCCCCTCGCCATCCCCACAAGAACCATTCTTGTGTGTGTGAATGGGTGGATGACTGGATATGTAAAGCGCTTTGGGGTCCTTAAGGACTAGTAAAGCGCTATATAAATACAGGCCATTCACCATTCTTGTGGCCCTCCTCAACTATGGTAGCTTGGTGTGGCACACCAGAGACCGCATGTGCTTTACCTCCATGCGTGAGATCAGTATGTGCAGCAGCTTAAGCTGTACAATGTTTTAGGAAATAGTTTATTTCACCTTTTGACATTGTTAGTTCCACACGAGGTAGATGTTTACTACTGCAGACTAAACTTACATTTCTGTCACCTACAAGACACTTGCCTTTAATGTTACTATTACTCTCACAACCATACATAACCATAAAGTGGTGTACAATTCTGAATTTGTCAACCCTTTTTGCCAACAATAGAAGAGGGCACTTCTCACGAGTAGCACGTGGGGAAGAAGTGTAAGCTGAGGGATGACTTAACAGATGTGCCACTCGTTGAGGGAAAGGTTTGGTTTGTTGATGATTTGAGTTTTACGACAGCAGAGGGACAGACTAAAACAGGTTTTACTGTAGCAGACAGTGAGAGAGAGTTATCTATGCAGGACAACTAACATGTTTCATATTTGCTTAAGCAGCAGAGATTCTAGCTTTAACGGAAGCGTGTAAAGCTGCAGAGAGACAATATACCCTGATATCAAATCAAATCACTTTTATTGTCACATCACATGTGCAGGTACATTGGTACAGCACATGTGAGTGAAATTCTTGTGTGCGAGCTTCACAAGCAACAGAGTTGTGCAAAATACAATAATGTAAACAAGCAAAATACAAGAATGGCTACATCTGAAACTAATAAATATATGTACAATATATAATAGTATATGCATTTCTGGATGTGTATACTAAATATTTTTCTACGTGTGTGTGTGTGTACACATATTTTACAAATTAAATAGAGTAAACAATAAATAAAATATATAAAAATATACAGAGTTGAGACATGTGCAAAACAGTGGCATTACTGTACAGTATGGAGTGCATAATGTTAAAGTTCCAGTAGTGAAGCTGAGGTGTCTATGACGTGTTCAGCAGTCTGATGGCCTGGTGGAAGAAGCTGTCTCTCAGTCTGCTGGTACGGGACCGGATGCTGCAGAACCTCCTTCCTGATGGAAGTAGTCTGAACAGTTTATGGCTGGGGTGACTGGAGTCCTTGATGATCCTCCCCGCTTTCCTCAGGCACCGCTTCCTGTAGATGTCTTGGAGGGAGGGAAGCTCACCTCCAATTATCCGTTCAGAGCACCGCACTACTCGCTGGAGAGCTTTGCAGTTGTAGGCGGTGCTGTTGCCATACCAGGTGGTGATGCATCCAGTGAGGATGCTCTCAATGGCACAGTGATAGAAGGTCCTGAGGATGCGGGGGCTCATGCCGAATCTTTTCAGTCTCCTGAGAAAGAAGAGGCGCTGCTGCGCCTTCTTCACTGTTTTGTTTGTGTGTACTGACCACGTAAGATCCTCAGCCAGATGTACACCAAGGAACCGGAAGCTGCTCACTCTCTCCACAGCAGCGCCGTTGATGGTGATGGGGGTGTGTACTTCTCTGCACCTCCGGAAGTCCACTATCAACTCCTTTGTCTTTGCGACGTTGAGGGTGAGATGGTTGTCTTGACACCAGTGGGTCAGGGCGCTGACCTCCTCCCTGTAATAGGCAGTATGCATTTGCTACATTACATTTCTTTGTAGTGCAGTGAGTGAGACGAGGTGTGACAATCTCTACAGGGAAACCTGTAGCCAAGCCAAACTCTTGCAAAATCTGCTGGAGGCAGTGTTATTGTCCAGTAGACTTGCCGTTTGTAAATGTGCAGCACATATGTGAGGGAAAGATCCAGTTGCATTAGGGAAAGTTTTTGCAGCTTTAGGAGAACATGGTGTTAATATTTTAGCAGTACAACATTGGCAGACATGCAGGCCCACTCACCTACAGCAGGAAAACAGTTGTGATTTACAGAAGGAGCGAGCTTGCAGGATGGTGTTTATTATCTGCGTGATAAACCAATACTGACTTAGAATTTGTATAAGACTGCTGCTATTTTGAGCCATGGGCTATACCATGTCTCAACAGGAGGGAGATGAGCAGTAGTTTATACTCACTCTAGGATTATTAAATACTTTAAAAAAAATTGCAGGTAGAGAGAACTAATGGAACGGTAAAGTTAAGACTTAGGAAGACAGGCAGGACATGGTTAGACTGTATAGAATTAGTTAAGATATACATGAAGATTACTCCAACAGAGAATGGTCTGACTCTTTGAGATTACATATGTTAGAGCATTTAGAGTTCTAGTCTTCTGTAGTGATGATAGAAAAGCAGAAGAGAGAGCATATTAGCAGATTAGATGCTTGAAATGTTTAAAAGTAAAGAAGTCATGAGAACAAATGATCTGCCAGATGATTCTGTTTCTCTGCAGGAGCAGAGTCTGCAGTCTGGAGATTGGATGTTGATAAGGCCATGGAGAGGAAGTGCTGATCCAGTCCGTGATGGAAAGGTTCCTATCGGGTGCTGCTGATGACGACTACAGCAGTGAAGATTGCTGGAAGAAACACTTGGATATATCAAGCACACTGCAAGAAGGTGACACACATCCAGGCCAGCTCGGAGTAAGTGGCAGGAAGACCGGGTACAAAGGGGCGGGGAAAGCCTCCACGGCCCTTCGTCTCAATCCGGTAATGAAACCAACTGAGCCACAGGTACTCATCAGAATGGCTGGGAATGTGCTGTGCATCTTCTTGAGCCTGTGGGCCCAGAGGGGGATGAGTGGTAAGACAGACCTGCTAGTCTGTCTCAAAGTATCTGACTTGCTGCAGGACATTGAACAGCTAAACGAACTGGAAACAGGCCAATTGCCTATGTGTATGAAGGACAATGGA
>NW_024584650.1:0-5778 GCF_018398535.1 Haplochromis burtoni
GAGGCCCGGTCAGCCGTCGCCTGGTCCGGCCTCTGCATCAGCTGCACCCACGCCCGGTCCGGCCTCTGCATTGCCTTCAATGTCGCCTGGTCCAGCATCGGCCTTGGCTTCTTCTGGTCCGTCTTTCACGCGGCCGGCCTCCGGACCCGCTCTGCTGCCGCCGCCGTCTTCCACGCGGCCGGCCTCCGGACCCGCTCTGCTGCCGCCGTCTTCCACACGGCCGGCCCCCGGAACAGCCAAACTGGACTTTTGTGCATTCACCTCGCGAGTCGACCTTCTGGCCTCTTTGGACTTTGCCTCCCTGTTTTGAACTCTTTTTGTGGATTTGTGGACTCAGTTTTGTTCTCGTGCTCGTTTAGGGGACGGCCTTCTTTTCTTGTATTGTGAGGTTTGGAGGGACTTTGGCACTGGAGAGCGTGGCTGAGACTTTCATCCTGATTTGCTCTGCTTCTGTCTGTGATAATTTATTAATCCGTATGGCAGATTCTGTGGCTGTGATGAGGTCCACTATGGGCAACTGTTGTGGAGAAATGGCAAAATTGAGTCCTTTGGCTAATACTCTCTTTTCAGGTTCAGTGAGAATCCTGTCTGAAAAGTTCTTAACCCATTTCTCCTGACTGACTTCAGGTGTGTTTTCTTCTCTGGGTTGTGTAGGTTCAGGATGAGGAGTGTGTGTTTTTGAAAGCAAGGTGTGAAATTTCCTGCGTTGTCTTTCTTTTCCTTTAGAGTGTTGGGCCCGCTGAGCCTTGTCCACAAACTTGTAAACCTCTTCTAAGATTGGAGAGGGTAGAAGGGTTTCCAGTTCCTGCAGGGTCTGGCTGATCTTGATCTGGAGGGCATCTATAGGGCGTTCTTAAAGTCAGCAAAGAGGCACAGAAAAGAAGATCAGACACCAGCGAGGGAGGATAAGAAAGACAGACGCAACAACATTGTCATCCCCTATGTAGCCGGTGTATCAGAAAAACTCAGGAGAGTTTTCTCCAAGCATGACATCCCAGTGTATTTCAGACCCAGCAACACGCTCAGACAAAAACTGGTTCACCCGAAAGACAAAACGCCAAAACACAGACTTAACAATGTGGTGTATGCTGTACAGTGCAGCGAGGAATGCCCAGACCTCTACATTGGAGAGACCAAACAGCCACTTCACAAGCGCATGGCACAACACAGAAGAGCCACCTCCACAGGACAAGACTCAGCAGTCCATCTGCATCTTAAGGATAAAGGACACTCTTTCGAGGATGCCAATGTTCACATTTTGGACAGAGAGGACAGATGGTTTGAAAGAGGAGTGAAAGAAGCCATCTATGTCCACTGTGAGCGACCATCTTTGAACAGAGGCGGGGGTTTACGACACCAACTCTCTGCCATCTATAATCCAGTTTTGAGATCCCTTCCCAGACGCCTTAACGCCCACTCACATCCTGGGCCATCTGATCTCAGGAATTCGCATGATAAGGTGGGGCCAGGTTTCACAATGAACTCACCCGAAACTCTGGCTGATTGGGACCCACACCCAGTTTCACACCTTGGCTCAGGCGATTAGAGGATCATCAGGGGGTCCTTTTGTCCCTCTGTGGGGGGTTACTCCCACTAGGTTTATATCTGGGACTCTCCACCATTTGACCTTAGAACTGAAGAAGCTTCTCGGATGAGAGGTGAAACGTCTTCAAGTAACTTAAAGAAGTCCAGACGCTTTTCTTTGCAAACTCCTTTGACTACGATGACCTGGATGACTGAGAACCTTCACAGATATAATAACAATAAACAATAAAAATCTGATTTTTTTATGCAACATTTAATTAAAGGCATGGAGCAATGTCCTGCACACCATGTAACGGGGCGATCGTGGCTCAAGAGTTGGCAGTTTGTCTTGTAATCGGAAGGTTGCCGGTTCGAGCCCCAGCTCCGGCAGTCTCGGTCGTTGTGTCCTTGGGCCTTGGACGCTTCACCTGTTGCCTACTGGTGGTGGTCAGAGGGCCCGGTGGTGCCAGTGTCTGGCAGGGCAGCTGTGGCTACAATGTAGCTTGCCATCACCAATGGGTGGATGACTCAATGTAGTGTAAAGCTCTTTGGGGTCCATAGGGACTAAGTAAAAGCGCTGTACAAATACAGGCCATTTACGTATTTAGAGCATCTTTTCACAGAGATAAGTGTTCTTAAACGTGTTTGGCTGCCTGGATAACAGTAGTCCTAGTCATCTAGATCTGACCCTGAAATGTCGTAGAGACAATAGCAAGAGTGACAGAGACAAGCTATGCTATTTTTCATGTTTATGGTACCATAAATAGAAAAGCTGCTGCCACTCTCATTGTGTTTATGTGGAAACGGATGTCATTTCCCAGGGAATGAAAATACATGACATATCATAGATATGCAGTATGCTGAGAAGCCAGCTTCCTGTAAAATGACTTCTACATTGTAGAAAAGCTGAACATTTCTAAGCTTTTTTCATGTAAATTACCAAGTGTATTTGTTGTCTAATGACTGAATTTATTTTCTTAATTACTGCCACAATTCTTCACATCTGATACAAACTGGAACCGTGAGTGAAGTTTGGACCCAAGAGCAGACTCCATTGCATGAACTATTTACATGATTTAGTCACATAAATAATCATCTTAAACAAGGGCATGGATATTAACTGAAACTATGAACGGGGGCTGTTGGAAACCAGGGAATGGAGAAATGTTCGGGCACGCAGAACACAAGGATACCACAGGCAGGAACTTCTGCAACAGAGGAGAGAAGTATCACTGGACAGGGAAATGAGAGAAAGGGCTGAGGTAAGTAGTACTTGTGGAAGGCATGTGCTTATTTGTCGATGCAGACCGGTCGGCATAGGAGGGGTAGCCGTGAGAGTGTTCAGGGGATGGTGGATTATGTGAGTGAGATCAATCCAGGTTCCAGGGGGTCCAGAGGGGGGAGAGATCCACCGTTGAAGCAGAGGGCAGGTCGGCCAAAGAGCAGAGTGTGAAATCCTTAATTTGCAAGAAGACAAGAGAACTAGGGTGGAAACAGAACCAGCGCTGCTGACAAGCACGGCAGGAGATGGATTTGGAGAGAACTGGAGATGCAAAACATGTTAATTTAAAAAAAGGGGAGCATGAATATCGAACACAAGGAAGGCTGAGTTACCACCAAGAGTAGCAAGATGAACTGGCAGAGATTGGCAGGCAGTGCTGTTTTAAGAACAATCCAGATGATGGCCCGGAAACTAGGAACCTAGTTTCCTACTTTCTATGAAACTTGGTTTCTAATGATTAGTTTATTAGTTTATTACCAGGCGTCTGGAGAACTGTGAGACTTGTTGAGGAGGAGGTCTCATGTTTTTTGTATTACTTTTCCCTGGAACACTCTCTCACAGTCTGTTCTCTAAAACCTAAAAGAGAATTATGGATTTGATCACCTGGTCTCTGAATGCAATTGAAACCCCTTCTCAATGAGAAGTTTGGGCTTGGGTGAGCCTGAGTGCTGAAGATATCTACCTATTCGGAACCATGGTGAAAGGTTTGTAGCTTGAACCTATTCGCTGGAACGTTGAAGACAATATAATTACACAGCAAGCAAGACACGAAGTAGGCAAAGTTCTTCATGTTTCTCGTGCACGGGAGAGAACCGGACAAACGCCGTTCCTTCGCTTGACCCCAGTTGCTCTCGTCCGCTCCCCCGTAACACTGCTCTTTTATTGAGGTTACATGAATATGCATAGGTTCATTAACATACGACGTCTACATACAAACAAAGAGTACCTTGCCTGTGTGTGTGTGTGTGTGTGGGGGGGTCAGAGTGTGACCCCATAAATGACTTCCCTAAATCTGCTGGTCTGGAAGTCCAACAGTTCATCTAAACAAAAGGCACTTAGCCTAAAACAGATATAGCCACGTTTATCCTGCCATAAAACAATAAAACAAGGTACGACCTCTTCCCATGCTCCCAGGATGTAGGTGTGCGAATGCACACCAAGCCTTTGTAGCCTGCTAAAGATCACACATCCTATCACTACACAATTGATTATACACCTCTAAGCATATATGGTTAAATATTTCTAAGCATAAATGACAATCAACAATACAAAACCTAACACATGGTAACAGGGTTCTGGCTAATCGGAGCTGGCTTGGCCCTGACTTATCGAAGAATTAAGAAAGCGGAACCGGCTGTTCAAACCCCCACAAGGCTGCCCGCTGGGATTGGAACGATGGGAAGAGGCGTGAGTTTCTCAAAATGGGCTCATTGAGTGCAGCACGGATAAGATCTTGGAGAAGGCTACGGCTGCTCGTGAATACTCAGAATAACATCTCTGAGCGCAAATTGGATGACATCTTGGGGAGCTCACTGTGGTCGTGAGTTCTCAGAATCGGCTCTTTGAGCACAAGAATGACAACATCACAGAGTGCAAGTTTGATAACATCAGGCGAAGCTCGCAGCTCTCCAACGGGAGATTTTGAGAGACCAGTGTCAGAACAGCTTTGAAATTCATATGAGTTGTTCGCACTAAAGTAAAAAAAACACCATCACTTCATGCGGATACCCCTTTGGCGCCAGCCTCTAGGCTGGAGCAGAACAACAACACCCTGATAATGGACTGTGTTTAGACTGTTCTTCCCATTCTATGCAAGGCCACCTGGGTTGGCTGGAAGACTGTTTACTTAGCCTGGCAGGGCAAAGGACACTGTCTCAGCTGAACTCTCGACACATACACACACACGCACACAGACATATATACACATGCAGACATACACTCATCCCCCCTCCAAACGCCTTCGATGCTTATTCCCTTCCGATGCTGACGGTGGATCAAGGAGACCTGCGCACAGGCTGTCTCTCACCCTTTACCCACCCCTGTTGCTTGTCATGTGTTTCTTTGGTTTATTAAGAGTTTTTTCATGTGCTATGTGCAGAGGTGTTTTTTGCTGTTCTCAAACTGATCTCCCTGTTGGAGCTCAGTCTGGGGGGAGTTATTTTTTTTCTCCTTATCTTTCATCATGTGGTGCATTTTCCATTGTTATATCTCTCTGACCTGTCGTCCCCATGTGATGTTTTTGTGTAAAGTATTATTGGTCGGAGGGTAAGATGGCGCCGCCATTGCATGCAATAGGTCGGCAGCCTTATGAAATTTCCCCTTGTGGGACTAATAAAGGTATATCAAATCAAATGTAGCCATTTAAATTGGCTGTGTTGGATCAAGGACACATCTAAAACCTGCAGGGAACCAGCACTCGAGGCCTGGAGTTGGACACCCCTGCTGTACACAAAATGTACTACACGAAAGTCTGAGATATCATTTCAGATAATAGTCAGCCTACTCATAATAATGGTGGTTACATACATGTATTTATATTTGTCTTAGTCAAAATGCAGAAAGCAAACTGAGTAACTAATAAACGGAGTAAGTAAATAAACTGAAAGAGGCACAATGATTAACACAGACAAAATGGCGAGGAAAGGAGAAGCGACAGGAAAGGGATGACTTATTCTAAAACACAAAGAAAGAAGAAGAACTAAAAACTACAGTAGAAAGAAATTTATATTTTATCAGGGCTTGCTCTGGCATTGGAAAAAGAAAGAAACCATGACTCCTGCAGAGTTTGGCAACATCTGATTAGTTTACACACTGGCACATCATTTTTGTTTTAGTAGCCAGATTTTGCTCTGTGAACATTTGCAGAACTAATACTCTGTGACTGATATTTATTAAATCGAACAAGCTTTAGTAATGTACAGAATTATCTATACAGGGTGGGCCATTTATATGGATACACCGTAATAAAATGG
>NW_024584650.1:5803-13892 GCF_018398535.1 Haplochromis burtoni
GAATGGTTGGTGATATTAAAGTCCTGTTTGTGGCACATTAGTATATGTGAGGGGGCAAACTCCTCAAGATGGGTGGTGACCATGGTGGCCATTTAGAAGTCGGCCATCTTGGATACAACTTTTGTTTTTTCAATAGGAAGAGGGCCATGTGACACATCAAACTTATTGGTAATGTCACAAGAAAAACAATGGTGTGCTTGGTTTCAACGTAACTTTATTCTTTCATGAGTTATTTACAAGTTTCTGACCACTTATAAAATGTGTTCAATGTGCTGCCCATTGTGTTGGATTGTCAATGCAACCCTCTTCTCCCACTCTTCACACACTGATAGCAACACTGCAGGAGAAATGCCAGCACAGGCATCCAGTATCCGTAGTTTCAGGTGCTGCACATCTCGTATCTTCACACCATAGACAATTGCCTTCAGATGACCCCAAAGATAAAAGTCTAAGGGGGTCAGATCGGGAGACCTTGGGGGCCATTCAACTGGCCCACGACCACTTTCCAGGAAACTGTTCATCTAGGAATGCTCGGACCTGGCACCCATAATGTGGTGGTGCACCATCTTGCTGGAAAAACTCAGGGAACATGCCAGCTTCAGTGCATAAAGAGGGAAACACATCATCATGTAGCAATTTCAAATATCCAGTGGCCTTGAGGTTTCCATTGATGAAGAATGGACCCACTATCGTTGTACCCCATATACCACACCAAACCATCACTTTTGTTGTTCCAACAGTCTTGGAGGGATCCATCCAATGTGGGTTAGTGTCAGACCAATAGCGGTGGTTTTGTTTGTTAACTTCACCATTCACATAAAAGTTTGCCTCATCACTGAACAAAATCTTCTGCGTGAACTGAGGGTCCTGTTCCAATTTTTGTTTTGCCCATTCTGCAAATTCTGTGCGCCGATCTGGGTCATCCTCGTTGAGATGCTGCAGTAGCTGGAGTTTGTAAGGGTGCCATTTGTGAGTAGCTAATATCCACCGAAGGGATGTTCGACTAATGCCACTCTCCAGTGACATGCGGCGAGTGCTACGCTGTGGGCTCTTGCTGAATGAAGCTAGGACAGCCACTGATGTTTCTTCATTAGTGACAGTTTTCTTGCGTCCACATTTTGGCAAATCCAACACTGAACCAGTTTCACGAAACTTAGCAAGCAGTTTGCTGACTGTAGCATGGGAGATGGGTGGTCTCGTAGGGTGTCTTGCATTGAAATCTGCTGCAATGACCCGGTTACTGCGTTCACCAGATATCAACACAATTTCGATCCGCTCCTCACGTGTTAACCTCTTCGACATGTCAATGGCTGTGAACAAAGAGAAACTTGTAAATAACTCATGAAAGAATAAAGTTACGTTGAAACCAAGCACACCATTGTTTTTCTTGTGACATTACCAATAAGTTTGATGTGTCACATGGCCCTCTTTTTGTTCATCCAACCACAGCTCTCACTGCACGGCAGTTACGATGATAAACATTTGTCTAAGCCAACAAAACCACAACTTCATCTGCTTCCTACTTTCTGTGAAATGAAACATTTGGTGCATAGTCAAATTTTGTACAAAGCCTTTCCCTCAGGCTGTTTAAACTAAGTGCAAATTTGTAAAGAATTCCTAGAAATGGCAGGGATTTAAGCCTTCCAGGAAAATACATCAGACAAGTTAGAACAACTAGACAAAAATCTATTAAACCCCATCCAGTGGATACAGCCAGACTACTTTCTCACGTTTGTTTCCAAAAAGGGTGCAGCTTTTTTTTTCAGAAAACACTGGATTAGTATGGCTTGTTCAAAACTGTTGCCGTAGAAAAGGTCATCTCCCTATAAAGAACATGTTAAAACAGGTTATGTTTCCAAAAATGCAGTCGTTAGAAAACACAAGACCTCTGAAACAAAGCCCTGTGCGTTGTGCACAGGTCCTAGCATTTTTTTTAAAAGAAAAAACCAAACACACCATGCCAACTTCAGCACACTGGTGGATGGATAAAGATTTGGGGTTGTTTTGCAGGTACAACAGCTAAGGAGGTACAAAAGCTTCAGGACCAGGGCAGTCACTGAATTGACCACTTAACAGAGTTGACAGCTAAATTCAAATTCTGTTTTACAGCTAAAAATCAGAAAAGTGTGCACTTGTATTCAACCCCGTTACTGATATCACAAAAACAAAATTCACTGCAACCACCTGTGTGTACTCTGTGTACTATAATCTCAGTTTAATCTCTTTAAAGGCCTCAGAGGTTTGTAAAGAAACATCATGAAGCTTAAGAAAACACCAGACAGGTCGGGAATAACGCTGTGGAGAAGTTTAAAGCAGGACTAGGTTATAAAAACACATTTCACGTTTTCCCCGTGATAATTGAAACGGCCTGTATGACAGTGAATAATTTACCTATAGTCCCTAAATTAAAGATTTATTGAAAGAAGATCATTTAATTTTTTGAGCTTGTAGAGACAGGCCGCTGTAGCTGTTGCTTTGAATTTTTCTTCAAGGTCAGAGTGTGAAATTCACACACACACAGAATAAAAGTGTTGAAAAGATGTCTGCTGTTTAAGAGCTTGGTTAAGTTAGCCTTTTTTTCCCCCTGCAGGTGTGTGAAGGAAACATTTGGATCATTGAGAAAATTCAGCAACACCTCAGAGCTGTACCAGAGCTGTAAAGCAGGATTTTGGCTTTTCCAAGCAACTTTAGGGTTAACCCTGGGTTTTCTATGCTTTTTTTTTTTTTTTTGCCTGTCCCATTTGGCTCTTTTGCCATCAGAATTGTTGTCTAAAGGCAAAGAAAGATGCCCAACGGATTTACTTTACCAAATTGACCATCCCAGCCTTGCCGTAATGGTCCATTTGATTCACCTTTTATTGTTTATTTTATTTTCACTTACTGAATACGGGACAGACTTGACTGGGGGAAAGAAGGGGAGAAAGAAAGAGGGAAAAAGAAACAGCTGAGAAGAGGGACGGGGGAGAAGGGCAAAAAACAAAAACCAACAGAATGGGCAGGAAAAAAAAAAAAGAAAAAAAATGCATATATCGATCACCTGGATCACCTGTTGAGAAAGAAAAAAGAAAACAAGCAGAAGAGAACAAGAGTAATAGAATAAACAACATCACAATGATATATGGGAATATGACAGTAAATACTAAATATTAAACATTATTGTGCAGCACATAAGATCAACAGAACACAGTGTGCTTTGAGGTAGGAGCCAAAAAGGGTGTAGTTTGTGGGTGTGATCACCCGTGTGTACACCTGTGAGCATGGACGCGCTTGTTTTTTTTTAAAAGGTTCCTTCATGTAATGATCTGCTAGAGGGTGTGGGGGGGTGTTGGGGGAAAACTCTGTAAAAAACCCAGGAGAAATAAAGACACAATGAGACAAGGTTTCTTTTTATGCTTTAACGTGAACACGGGTGAGCTGCTGAGAACAACTCACGTCGTGAACAGAGGCTTGGCACTTTTTATAGGAAAGACAGTGAGAACAGGATAAGAAAATAATAAACAGATAAAATAAACAACTCCATATGTGGCGCTAGTCTCGTCAGCAGAGAGCTGGGAGAAAGCTGTGAGAGATAAAACAATCTAAAACAATATGTCCCAAAACAATATGTCTTCGCTGGGAAAGTCTAAAAGGATAATTCTAAACTAATCTAACCATAGACAAAGGGCAGAGAAAAGGCATCTTTGTACATTTAAAAGAAGGTAAAGAAACATAGAATCATTTTCCACTAACATTCCCTCCTGTTTTAACTTATTTTAAATGTATACAACAATTGTCTGTGAAGGTTATTTATTAAGTATCTTTAGCAATTTTTTAATGGTCAAAATGTCAACAAAGCAGAAATGTAAATCATGTGGCCTAAAGAATAAAACAATAAAAGAATAAAAGAATTAAGGAAGACACAGTAAAAGAAAATATAAAAGTAATAATGAAGAAAAATAATAAAAACTAAAACTACAAAAAATTAAAGAAAATAAAAGAATAAGAAAACCTTATGTTGTACCTGTATAAACTACTAATGTGTTAATCAGTGCATGATCACTTGACAAGTCATTTTTAATCACCACGTCATTTATTAGCAGCTATTACAAGTTCCTCTAACAGAATTGCAACGGGATGCTGTTCTTCTTGAGGCACGGCAACATAAGCAGTCATTGTAGTTGTTATCATCTTTGAAATCATTACTCTTAGACATGGCAACACACACAACACTAATATGAGCAGTGCTATCATGATGAGACCTAGAAGGACAAACGGTTTTGCTACAGCAGCCAGCCATGACCGCCGAACAGCCAGTCCAGCCAGCCTTGTGCTGTAGCTGCTCCAGGTGTGTGGTCAGTGAGATATTGTTGCAGAACGGTCAAATTCTGCAAAGCTTCATAAATGTCTCCTCCAGCTTCGTATCCATCAGGGATAAAAGTGCAACATGTCTCCCCGATCAGCTTACAACTCCTCCTTGTGATGCTGTTAGCAGGTCCAGTGTCAGTCTGTTCTGCAGCACCATCGTTCTGATGGCCTTCTGTTCTCCTGCTAAGGCCGTTCCCAGGGTCTTAGTTAAGTTGATGTGTCGTAGCAGAGCATATCGGTTGATTTCCACGTGATCCCGCACCTCGGCAACTCCAATGCCGGGGACCAAGCTCTGTAAGAATTTCACTCCTCCTCCCCAGATGCGAAACTCTCCCGGCACTCCAGTGTCCACTGTAATGCCGAAAGAATTGGGTGAGGCGATGTCCACTTCACGTCTCTGTCGGCTGCTTGGGTGATGTGCAACACTTTGCATGAAGAAGACGTGATCTGATAATTGCACCAGGGCGCACAGACCCCCCCAACCTTCAGGGAGTGACAGATAAGCCTTATTGCCACATAGGAAGTACCAGTCAGCCAAAACTCTGGTTCCTCTACTGCTGGGTGCCGTCCGTGCACATCCTGTCTGGTACTGAGTCTTTGTTTGTAGTGGCATTCGGTAGCTGTAGTCGGAGCGACAGTTGAGGCTCATCAGCGTCGTGTTACTGGCACAGGTGTCGTTGATTGAACAGGCCATACACTTCCTCTCGTTCCTTGGTGGGCAGAAAGTGTATATGTACTTACATAGGTGTGTAGGCAGCTCCCCCACTGCCCGCGATCCATTGTTCATCACACATACTGGCAGTTGTGATGCGTTCAGTTTGTTCAGTAGAATTACATCAGGCAGTGGGTCTGAGACTTGGGGCCAGGTCAGTAGGTAGGTCTGTCCGGAACAGTTCACATTCGTGAGTGACGATGACCTCCAGGTTGCTTTTGCTGGGATGCTGTAGTTGGCCTTGGACCAAAGAGTACCGTAGCCTGGATGTGTTGCCAGGCCCAACAGGCACCAACTGCGATCTTCAGGTATGCTGTACGGCCACAGGCCAGACGTCTGTGAGGATAGGGGCATATGGGTACATGCATAGCAGTCAGTTTTATTATTCAGGTGAGCTGTAGTGTTCATAAGCTGCCACCAGAAGTTAGTGGCGTAGCCATGGGGAAACTTGGTGTACTTTCCTTTGTCATACAGTGTCTGCCTTTTCTTCAGATAGCGTGACTTGTTGTCCCTCACGGAAGCAAAGATGAGGAGCCCGGCCAGGGTCAGGGCCGCTGCAGTTATTAGGAGCCACCACCTCATGACAACAGGACACACCCTCCTGTCGTGAGTAGACCCCCCGGCCAGAAAGGCTGTTCCCTCCACCGGGCGAGATCACGACAATTGGGCGAGCCTGTGTCGGCTGAGTTTAGATGGCTTCACTTACTCGTCTGCAATGGCTCTGATGGATCCAAGATGGTCGTTCCGCTATTTTGCAAGCGGTGGGCGTGGTGAGGAGAACCTGATGTGGTCCCTCCCACCTGGGTGCGCTCCAGTTTTTCCTTTGGAGCACCTTGATCAGAACCCAGTCACCGGGCTGTAATCTGCAAGACACTTGATAGACATCATTACATTCTTCGTTATTTACAATCATCTCTTTATTTTCCTACAACTTAGACATACATTTTGCTACTGAAATTGTATCTGCCTTTTTCACTGGGTAGATTTCTGGCCACTTTGAGAATACATCTATAACCACTAGGGCGTATTTTTACCCTTGGCATTCATTTAGCTCAATAAAGTCCATATGGATTGTGTGAAAAAGATAAGGTGGTGTGGGAAAACGGCCTCTTTTTGGTCTCAGGTTTCCCTGAGCATTATATTTTTGACACGTCATGCACGTTCTGACAAATTGTTTTGCTGAGGTTTCAGCTGTTTTGTGGAGGGATTTTGGCAACACTGGCTTGCCATAACACATCATTAAGTCGTTTGTCAGAACTCCACCGTGTTTTAGCCATTTTGCCTGTTTGGCTGTGCTTGCTGCTTTTTGTTCATTTTTCAACACATCCAGTGGAATCTGATGCGTGTTTACTGCCATCAATGTAATGTTTGTCGTTTGTGCCGCCTGTTTTGCTGCTCTGTCAGCAAAGTTATTGCCTGTAGTAATGAAAGAGCCATCAGTTTTGTGTGCTGCACATTTACACAATGCGAGTTGTTGTGGTAAATGTATTACAGTCAGTAGGCGTTGTAGCAGGCTGGCATGCTGAACCGGTTTTCCGGTTGGTCTAATCATTCCTCTGTTTTGCCAAATTTTTTGCAAAATGATGCACAGCAGAGAAAACATACTGGCTGTCTGTATGTATATTTAACCGAATGGCTGTGAACAAAGAGAAACTTGTAAATAACTCATGAAAGAATAAAGTTACGTTGAAACCATAAAGAAGTGATGTGTGAGGAAAAAGAAGTTCTTTCTTCACTTCTCTTTTTGTTCATCCAACCACAGCTCTCACTGCACGGCAGTTACGATGATAAACATTTGTCTAAGCCAACAAAACCACAACTTCATCTGCTTCCTACTTTCTGTGAAATGAAACATTTGGTGCATAGTCAAATTTTGTACAAAGCCTTTCCCTCAGGCTGTTTAAACTAAGTGCAAATTTGTAAAGAATTCCTAGAAATGGCAGGGATTTAAGCCTTCCAGGAAAATACATCAGACAAGTTAGAACAACTAGACAAAAATCTATTAAACCCCATCCAGTGGATACAGCCAGACTACTTTCTCACGTTTGTTTCCAAAAAGGGTGCAGCTTTTTTTTTCAGAAAACACTGGATTAGTATGGCTTGTTCAAAACTGTTGCCGTAGAAAAGGTCATCTCCCTATAAAGAACATGTTAAAACAGGTTATGTTTCCAAAAATGCAGTCGTTAGAAAACACAAGACCTCTGAAACAAAGCCCTGTGCGTTGTGCACAGGTCCTAGCATTTTTTTTAAAAGAAAAAACCAAACACACCATGCCAACTTCAGCACACTGGTGGATGGATAAAGATTTGGGGTTGTTTTGCAGGTACAACAGCTAAGGAGGTACAAAAGCTTCAGGACCAGGGCAGTCACTGAATTGACCACTTAACAGAGTTGACAGCTAAATTCAAATTCTGTTTTACAGCTAAAAATCAGAAAAGTGTGCACTTGTATTCAACCCCGTTACTGATATCACAAAAACAAAATTCACTGCAACCACCTGTGTGTACTCTGTGTACTATAATCTCAGTTTAATCTCTTTAAAGGCCTCAGAGGTTTGTAAAGAAACATCATGAAGCTTAAGAAAACACCAGACAGGTCGGGAATAACGCTGTGGAGAAGTTTAAAGCAGGACTAGGTTATAAAAACACATTTCACGTTTTCCCCGTGATAATTGAAACGGCCTGTATGACAGTGAATAATTTACCTATAGTCCCTAAATTAAAGATTTATTGAAAGAAGATCATTTAATTTTTTGAGCTTGTAGAGACAGGCCGCTGTAGCTGTTGCTTTGAATTTTTCTTCAAGGTCAGAGTGTGAAATTCACACACACACAGAATAAAAGTGTTGAAAAGATGTCTGCTGTTTAAGAGCTTGGTTAAGTTAGCCTTTTTTTCCCCCTGCAGGTGTGTGAAGGAAACATTTGGATCATTGAGAAAATTCAGCAACACCTCAGAGCTGTACCAGAGCTGTAAAGCAGGATTTTGGCTTTTCCAAGCAACTTTAGGGTTAACCCTGGGTTTTCTATGCTTTTTT
>NW_024584651.1:0-1093 GCF_018398535.1 Haplochromis burtoni
AAAAAAAATTGTTCTGGGGGGAATCTAAAGGAGCTGCTGGATACAATTACTTCAGAAATGTGCAAAATTTAAAAAATGGTTTAACAGGAACAAACTATCGCTAAATCTAAGTAAAACTAAAATAATCTTATTTGGGAATTTCCTTAGAAACGTCCTGCTTCCTAACAGTATTCTAAAACTGTTTTCTAAAAGGGAAGGGGGGTACAATTTGAGGGGAGAATTAAATTTAAAATATCGAACATTAGAAAGTTTTTGCATCTCTGCATGTGGAGTGAAGCTGTGGAACAGACTAAGTACAGATATGAAGCAATGTCCGAGCATGGCGCAGTTTAAACAGCGCTTTAAAGATATGGTTTTTACAGGGTGCAGGGAGGAGGTAGAGATTTGATAGGGTGTTCTTGTATTACTAGATAGTGGAAAAGGGGTGGGATTAAATAAGATTATGCTTCTTCCTGCTCCTTTTTGAACATGAAAGTTATTTGTAGTTGTGGTTGCTCGTTTTCCTTTTGTTTTGCTTTGTTCATTTGTCTCTTTTTAATTCTATGTTGTTGTACTTTTTCAACATGTTCAAAATAAAGATTCAATCAATCAATCAATCAATTATTCTGATTCTGAATCAATGATTCTTATTTCATGAGCCCTTTTTGATTAAACTATTTCTCCATGTTTCTTGTATTACTCCTGCTTTGCTCCAATAATGGTTGGTAATATTCTTTCTTACTTGTTCTTATAATATGTACTAATCTATTTTTATATGACTTTTACTTTATTTCAGCATCTTTTGTCCTCTGTTTTATAAATCTCTTATGTAGATAATTTGTCTTTTAACATACATGTTCAATCCCCTTTGTGATCCATGCCTTATTTGATCTGTGATGCTTTCTACTAATTTTCATAAAAGGAAAATGTTTCTCATATCGTGAGGTTATAGTTGACAAGAATGCATCATAATATATGCTTTGAACTAAAAAAGGAGCAAAGCTAAAACTGTACTCTTAATGTTCTTTTGTGGTAGCACATTTTACTATCTGGAGAAGTTTGAGATGTAGTTAGTCTCTATCACTGAGTGTCACTCACTGACTGTATTTTCTCA
>NW_024584651.1:2591-5078 GCF_018398535.1 Haplochromis burtoni
ATATTTTTACATTACATTCACTAAACCCCTTTGTCTCTAAATTTATATACAAAGCTGTATAAACTCATCATTCAATTGTTATTAGCGACTACAGGATATATACAGTACAAACTGTTCATTGTAATCCAGCCCATGCAAAGCCCATGTAGGCGTGATGACCATGGACTGCATAAATACTACAAACACTTCCAAATACTAATTACAGAATAATAGTGGTTGATCATGTTCCCGCTATTTACGGTTTGTTTGACAACAGATATTATTATTATTATTATTTATATACATAAAAACACTGATGCTTTCCTTGCAAAGCTGAAGCAATATCAATTCTGATGGAACCACAAAAACCTCAACGATCTCCCCTTTTACTGTCATAAGCCCACCCATGGTTGAGCTCATCCTCACAGAGCATCCTCTCCTTATGCAAAAAGACTTTCTGCAACTGGAAGGTCAAGTGGCCTGAAAAACTGTCTCCTTGCAGTCACATTTATGACATAAGGTGAAGCTATCCCTCTCACTTCATGCCCCCTCATCACATATGACACTTCCTCATGGACTTTTGAGGAGAACTCAAATATTGTTATTATTATTATCATCTCCCCATCGGTGATGGCTGCCAGCTTATTGTACTTTGTGATGAGTGGTTTAGCCACTCCCTCTTTTACATCAAAGGTGATCACTCTGACCTGGTCGCCCATTTTCAAAACTCGAATTTGCAATGGTGGGGGGCGGAAATAAGGGGTGTCAGGCCGACTCCCAATTAATTTTCTCAACGTCATTCTGAAAACAAAAGTAACACAAACACATTAACAACTTAATACATTTTGCTGGATTCACTTGTGATATAATACAATAGCACCTGTTACTTTCATGTAATTTCTTTGCATTTTGATATCAGCAAAGAAATTATTCACCTCTTACATTCACCTCTTAATGCTTTTGCTTTCAATTTTTATATACCTCTAAATCTTTGCTACTTCAGTAGTTTATTTTTTATTTTTTTGTTTTTTTCTTCAACCCTCACAAAGTGAAACACACGCATAGTAAACCTTGGAAGTGTTTGGGGTGTGTGGGGAAGGAGGACCCAAGATGCAGGACTCTGCGATGCAAATACACCCATATAATATAATGATGTGTTAAGAAATCAGTTTTACCCCGGTTCTTTTATTCGTCGAAACTTCCAGAGACGCCACCGGAACTCAGTAGTCATTTCACAAAACCTTTATTCATCTTTATTCATCTTTATTTAAGCATGCGCTTCTAGAAGGGAAGACGAGGCCGGTGTGTCCCTCTGCAAAAAATCTTCACCCCTTTGTTCGTTACAGCCAGCTTTATAGAGGCGTCCCCTTCATAAAAAAACCCCACGCTGCAAACTCTGTCTGTATGTGCACGAGCACATGAATGCCTGCATGTGCGCGTGTGACTGTGTACGCATACCTGTGTGTATGTGTGAGTGCACATGAGTGAGTGTCCGTGTGGATGTGTGTGTGCGTGACAGTTAAAACACTGTGGGTGTAGGTGACTCCCTAGGTCATAAAACCCATCTCCCTTCCAGACCACAGTTATCCAGTTACAAATGTTGAGACCCCCACCCAAACATCCTCTGGGGAAATTTCCACTCAGCTCTCTATTTTACTTTCACAGTTCAAGTGGGGGAGGAGTCTCCTACAATCTACTCCTAAGTTCACGACACAGTGAGGCCTTTATTATATTGAGGGCAGTGTCTCTACAATAGTTCTACATTCTATGTTAACACATTTCTAAACTCTAAAATAAGCTAAACACTCCTACAGATGATGATGATGATGATAATCATAGTCCATACTGCTCACGGACCCAGAGTCCCTGGAACCGGGGACACATGAGTGAGCGCGCATCAGAAATAAATGTCCGTCCATCCATTTGCTTCCGCTTATCCTTTTCAGGGTCGCGGGGCACTGGAGCCTATCCCAGCTGTCATAGGGCGAGAGGCGGGGTACACCCTGGACAGGTCGCTAGTCTGTCGCAGGGCCAACACACGGAGACAGACAACCATTCGCACTCACATTCACTCCCACGGGCAATTTAGATTTTCCAATTGATTAAAAAAGCCCTCAGCTACAAATGCTACAGCTAAGCTACCGGTATTACATCCAGTCATGAATGCACAGATTGCTGAGTATTTTCAGCATGGCTTCACAAATGATGAAGTCCTTGTGTTATTAGCTGAATCACATGGCATTACTATCAGCAAACGTACTTACTAAAGAGCCAATTTGTTGCGATCTGGTTTTGAGCGCGCATTCCTCTGCGCCATATGCTTCCGGGTAACAAGAAAGTGACCTCATTAACGCAGATTACTGATTGGCAGAGCAGCCTCGAAATTTTGACTAAGACACCCTAACAAAAAGCAGGATTTGGATTTTGTAAATGTTTAAGTGATTGACTTTGTGGAGAACAGAGTACATGAGTGCGTTTCAAACACGTGGCCGTTACAGTATCTGTGGG
>NW_024584651.1:6518-12180 GCF_018398535.1 Haplochromis burtoni
AAAAGTAATATTAAGACTCGACTGTACACTGTGTTCCTGTTTTCCTCCGAAACAATAAGTTCCGTTGGAGCAGCCTTTCAACGCCTCTCTCTGTCTCTCGCTAGCAAAGTTGACCCAGACAACAAAGTAAAGCTAGTTTTCAGCTACGAGCCCGACACGGAACCCGACGTATTAGCCAGAGGTCCCTTTACTACGGTTCGGAGCCGCGGACCTGTTTTATATACGTGTGGAATAGTTTTCTATACGAGATCGCTGCAAAAAGTGCAGCCTTACCTAATGTCCACCCTACTGTTACTCATTTATATTAAGATTTTAAAATGTAGTCAGTATTGGTATGGCGAGTAACCTTCAGTAAAAGTCATAATTCACACAGCAATAGTACATTCATGTAGTTGTAAAAGGCATGCTAGTATTATAGGTAATCCAAAGTATTCAGAATTCATTACTGTCATTGAGTAACGTAATGGAATACATTACAAAATACATTCTGGGGCATGTAATCTGTAGTGGAATACATTTTAAAAGTAACCGTCCCAACAATGTGTGTGGGTAACGTTCACACAGTAATGACGGCCTCAGGTGATCAGGAGAAACTCACCTGGATTTCCTTTTTCCACAGCAGACTGAGAGCTGCAGGTGGAACTGAAGGAGGTCTCAGACAGAGGTTGTAACTTCAGTACACATACTACTGTTAAAGGACTGAATACACTCCCCATACCAGCAAAGGCAAAAATACACATGTTCTGTACTAAAGTGCTGTAGTAGAATTTGAAGTACTGATTCAACTTCTTTACTCAAGTAAAAGTACTGAAATGTACTCGGAGAAAGAAAGTAAAAGCTGTTTGCAGGATGTTTCTACTTTAGTTCAGAGCTCACTGAACCTTGTGCTATATTAATAGCTCCAGTAGATTTTCGTAGTGTGATCAGGTGACCTGCTGCTCTCTGTGGATGGACACACCTGAATCTAACCAGATGTGAGCAGATGTTTCATGAGTTGTCCTGATTTCATCCTCCACACTGACAGTACACAGTTTATGCTGTCTTTATATTAGACACTATACAACCATCATCAGCTAAGTCATCTGAATCTCTGCTACACATGAAGGTCAAAATGATCATGAGAACGGTGAGCAAAGATCCCAGAACCACACGGGGGGACCTGGTGAATGACCTGCAGAGAGCTGGGACCAAAGTAACAAAGGTCACCATCAGTAACACACTACAACGGCAGGGAATCAAATCCCGCAGTGCCAGACGTGTTCCGCTGCTGAAGCCAGTGCATGTCCAGGCCCGTCTGAAGTTTGCCAGAGAGCACATGGATGATACAGCAGAGGATTGGGAGAATGTCATGTGGTCAGATGAAACCAAAGTAGAACTTTTTGGTATAAACTCAACTCGTCGTGTTTGGAGGAAGAAGAATACTGAGTTGCATCCCAAGAACACCATACCTACTGTGAAGCATGGGGGTGGAAACATCATGCTATGGGGCTGTTTTTCTGCCAAGGGGACAGGACGACTGATCCGTGTTAAGGACAGAATGAATGGGGCCATGTATCGTGAGATTTTGAGCCAAAACCTCCTTCCATCAGTGAGAACTTTGAAGATGAAACGAGGCTGGGTCTTCCAACATGACAATGATCCAAAACACACCGCCCGGGCAACAAAGGAGTGGCTCCGTAAGAAGCATTTGAAAGTCCTGGAGTGGCCTAGCCAGTCTCCAGACCTCAACCCCATAGAAAATCTGTGGCGGGAGTTGAAAGTCCGTGTTGCTCGGCGACAGCCCCAAAACATCACTGCTCTCGAGAAGATCTGCATGGAGGAATGGGCCAAAATACCAGCTACTGTGTGTGCAAACCTGGTAAAGACCTATAGTAAACGTTTGACCTCTGTTATTGCCAACAAAGGTTATGTTACAAAGTATTGAGTTGTATTTTTGTTATTGACCAAATACTTATTTTCCACCCTGATTTACGAATAAATTCTTTACAAATCCTACCATGTGGATTCATGGATTTTTTTTTTCACATTCTGTCTCTCACAGTTGAAGTGTACCTCTGGTGCAAATTACTGACCTCTGTCATCATTTTAGGTGGGGGAACTTGCACAATCGGTGGCTGACTAAATACTTTTTTGCCCCACTGTACATCTGTGTAGCTTTAGTCTTTCCTTATGAGATTGTAGATTAAAATATAATGCAACCCTTTTGATGCATAATCAACGTATTCATCGGACTCAGAGAGCTCCGGCTCAGCTGAGCTTCTCTGCTTCTTCTTGGGGTGTCGGGAAGGTCGACTGGGCCGCTCCTGACACATCCCGTCTTTTTCCATGGTCAGAGAGGGCTGCAGAAGGAAGTGAAACATCTTTAGTGTACAGAAAAATGCAGATTTTAAGGCAGCTGACACCACAGACATACTTAATCCAATATGGTTTCTTGTTGTTTGTCAGTGTTTCCATAGCTACACCTCCCTAAAACCACCTCACTTGTCAATAAGGTCAAGGTCAAGGTCAAATCTATTTATGTAGCACATTTCAAACAGCCGATGCTGCACAAAGTCCTTAACAATATAAAAATGCATTAAAAAGCAAGAATGTAATACAATAATAACAATATAAAACAATAATAGGACAATAACTAAAACTATTTAAAATAAGACCAGAATGCTTGGGTCATAGTGTGTTAAAAGCCAGGGCATAAAAGTAGTGATTTAAATTGCTCAAGTGTTTGTGCAGATCTAATATTTAGGGGGAGACTATTCCAGAGTCTGGGACCTGTCACAGAGAAGGATCTATCACCACGAGATTGGAGACAAGTCCGTGGGATGGACAGCATTCATTTTGAGCTAGACCTCGTGGTTTTTCCTGGAGCATAAACAGAGAGGAGCTCAGACAGGTAAGGAGGGGCTCGGGCATTAAGTGACTTAAAAACAAAAAGTAAAAGTTTAAATTGGATCCTGTAGGAGACAGGAAGCCAGTGTAAAGAAGCTAAAACTGGGGTTATATGCTCTCTCCGTTTGGTACCAGTTAGCAGGCGAGCAGCTGCATTTTGGACCATCTGAAGACGATGGATGGTGGCCTGGTCTAGACCATAATACAATGAATCGTTTTTGGTCTGTGGTGTCAGAAATCCAGAATTTTATTCTAACCTGCACAATGCTGATAGATGAATCATCCTTTGACAAATTTTCCTGAAGTTCATCAAACTCGTCGATTCTCACAGACACCACCTGTAGGCATATAGGAGAAGGACAGCATTTCAGGTCGAGTCTGCCTTTAGGGTGCTGTAATATGGGTTGTTTCCTCTCAGGTCTGACCCCACTCACCTCGGGATGTTTGCGTCGCAGGTGTCGGTTCATAGAAGCGCGAGTGGACACCTTTGTCCCGCAGAGGTGACACGACTGGGCCTCTACCTTTTCATGGGTCAGGTGGACGTGCTTCTGCAGCATGTACTCTGTCAGATATTTCTTATCGCATGTGGGACATGTCCACGTCTTACCCACTGCAGCAGCCGAGAAGGAGAGGAGGTCAGCTCAACAGCATCACTTAGTATGAAGCCCCAAATTAAACTCTATCATATTCAATGTTGTGTGTAATGCACTCCAAAGCATCTTTGCTTTGTGTTGTTGGATTTGTGTTCATACATATGAAAGATCACATGTGTGTTCTGACTTTG
The DNA here is from genome assembly GCF_018398535.1 of Haplochromis burtoni. Classification (NCBI taxonomy): domain Eukaryota; kingdom Metazoa; phylum Chordata; class Actinopteri; order Cichliformes; family Cichlidae; genus Haplochromis; species Haplochromis burtoni. The sequence goes on from NW_024584651.1 coordinate 10,189, forward strand.
ATAGGGATATATGTTGGTGTGTAGAACAGCAGAACTGGTAATTATGTGAATGTGTTTCAGGTCAATTTATGGAGCAAAAGTAATGTACTGAATAGTGTAACAAATGATTTACTCCATCACAATTTTGCTCAATAATGTATTAATCTCAGTTGCTAAATCTCCAAGTCCTTCCCTGTCTTATTAAACTTTTGTTTAAGAAAGAAGACACATTTTCCTAAAAATTGTTTGTAACTTTGCTTCATAGTTCATGCTTCATACTATTCTGACTGGCTGCATCACCACCTGGTACGGCAGCTGTAATGCTCTGGACCACAAAGCTCTGCAGAGGGTGGTGAGGACAGCACAGCCATGCAGGATCTCTACAGACAGCGCTGCATGAGGAAGACTATGCGCATCCTCTCCGATCCCAGCCACAGACTTTTCTCACTCCTGCCATCCGGCAGGCGGTTCAGGAGCATTCAGACCCACGCTAGCAGACACAGAGACAGTTTCTACCCACAAGCCACCAGGCTTTTGAGCTGCTGACGTTCTGCACGCACCATTACACACTCACTACAACTACAGGACTCTAGACACTGTCACTTAAATGCTTATTGCACAAGTTTTGCACAACATGTAAATACCAACTTGCCCTAACTTTTAAATATTTAGAGAATTTTTTCTCTCTCTTTTTCTCTTTTATCATTATTATTATTACTGCTATTTTCTGCTATTCCCTTCTTAATATAACAGCACACTTTCTACATGTTCATGTAAAGCTGAGGAGCACGAGCCAAAGAATTTCATTATGGGTAAATGTGGCTACACTCTTTCTCTGGACATGAACTCAATAGAACGCGAAACTACTGCTTAGTTAGCTAACATTACGCTAGTATTTGTCTCAGTCCAAAAATAGCAGGCGTTTACATGAAAGGATACAACATGCTTCTTAAATCATCAGGTCCTGGCAGCAGCTGCATGTCACGGGCTTTTTGACAAGTTTACTTTTGGACCAAACTGCATGGCCATCGGGCATACCGGGCATACAGATGGTGATTTTTCGTTTTTATGGGCCGATGGGTTTTTTTTGTTGTTGTTTTTTTCCATAACGGTATAAACACTGCACATGTGTCCAGGCTAACTGGGAACATTCCCGCGTCAATCAAGTCAAACTTCTGTTATTGCGAAGCTAGCCGCTCACAATGGTGGAGAGAAAAGTTGATTCTGAAAGCAGAGCCTTTCAGCGCCAGTGGGTGACTGAATATATGTTTACAGACATTGCTGGTAAACCCGTGTGTCTTATTAGTGGAGCTAATGTGGCTGTAATTAAGGAATTTAATTTAAGACGGCACTACGAGACAAAACGTCAGGATAAGCTGAAAAACCTAAATGCAGAGCAGAAACTACAGAAAGTAGAAGAGCTAAAGAAGAATCTGACATTTCAGCAGACTTTTTTCACCAGAGCAAAATCACAAAGTGAAGCTGTTGTGAAAGCAAGTTTTATTGTAGCAGAGGAGCCAAATCAGCCCGGTACCACTCTGAAGAGCTGCATGATGAAGCTGTGCGACGTCTTGTGTCCAGACAAAACGCAGATTTTGGCAAATGTGAGCCTGAGCAGAAATACGATTGCTGATCGGGTTTGTGAGATGGCCACTGATTTAAGAACACAGTTGTGTGAAAGAAGCAAAAACTTTATTGCATACTCTCTTGCTGTGGATGAAAGTACAGACATGATGGACATTGCACAGCTGGCCATCTTCATCCGTGGAGAGGAAATATTGAACATTAAATCGATGCACGGGACAACGACAGGAAAAGACATTTTTTAAAACGTATGTCAAAGTGTAACCGACATGAAACTGCCCTGGGACAAACCTGTGGACTTACAACAGATGGAGCGCCGGTGTTGTGTGGTGGAAAAAAGCGGACTAGTCAGCACGTTAGTGCAGGATAAACAGGTTAGTTTGCTGTGATGGTTTAAAGTAAAGAACAGTGTGTGAATGCTGCTACACA
>NW_024584651.1:12205-13879 GCF_018398535.1 Haplochromis burtoni
ACGTGAGAAGTGGAACGAAAATCATACATGATTCCAAACATTTTTTACAAATAAATAACTGAAAAGTGTGCGGTGTGCGTAATTATTTAGCCCCCTGAGTCAATACTTTGTACAACCACCTTTTGCTGCAATTACAGCTGCCACATCTTTGCACATCTAGAGACTGAAATCCTTGCCCATTCTTCTTTGCAAAACAGCTCCAGCTCAGTCTGATTAGATGGACAGCGTTTGTGAACAGCAGTTTTCAGATCTTCCCCATTCAAAGGATCTCATAGTGGAGCTTAGAGAGAGTGAAGCCGAAAACTTTTTCACAAACTGATGTCGAAAGGATCCTGTACTTTTGGAGCTCTGCCTGTGTCAGCTTCAGGAGTAGGTCCTTCAGTTTCTCATAGGACACAAAATCCTTATTCATAAGTCCCACTGAGCTGACCAGCACTAAGACCTTGTTCCACGTGTGCTTTTCAGTCTTCCTCGGAATCCTATTCATCACTTGGGGCAGCCATGGCATTCCATGCTCTCTGTACCTTTCAAGGGTCCTGGCGTAGCACAGTCCATGGCGCTCCATGGCCACATCTCCCACTATGGCAATGGCCTGGGACTCAATGGAAGGCTCCCTGTTGTCATTATGTATCTTTACATAATCCATCAAGTTCCAAGAAGCCCTCCTTGTTCCCTTTATGTGACATAAAGGGAACGGTGACGGTACCGTGACGGTACTTGATGTCCGGGAACCACCTGATCTTCAGCTCGAGGAATCCTGCTCTCAGGCATTCTTGTACATTCTTGCCTTCACCTTCAACAAGCTTCCTTGCCCGGGCAAAGGTGAATGGGGTCGGGAAGGAGTCTCTGGTGGCCAGGTTCTCCGTCAGTACAGCCAGGTTAATGTGTCCCTTGAGATTCTCTGGGCATTTTTCCCCTTGCAGCTCTGACATGAAGATGCCGTTGTTCCTCCTGAAGAGGTCTTTCAGCAGAAGCTTTACAAGTTCAGGTCCCAGCATGGAAGGCTCGCACTCGAGACTCAATGTGAGAGCAAATAGCCTCTCGATTCTTTTCATCTGGAGTGTGTCCCTTGCCCAGTGTGCCAGAGGAGGTGGGCAGTCGTCAATAGCTGCACCAGTTGCTGCACCCAGGCCCATGAAGCCCCTCATGTTGGTTGCACTGAACTCGTGCAGCGAGCTAGTTCCCAGTGATGCAGAGTACTGTCTGTCCATGTTGGACAAGGGGTGCCTGCATAATGCCTCCTCCAGCGCAAGCTCCAGCTGGAATGCCTTCCACACTGGGAGAAAGCCGCCTTTGCCTGTGTGCTTTTTTTTTCCCCGAGTTGCCGGAGCTGGTCAGCCATATGCTTTAGACAGCGAGACAGTATCTCATTCACGCTTGGCTGTTCCTGTTCCCGTTTAAAAGGGACAACGAGGGGGAAGTCCGTCAGGCACTTCTGCAATGTCCTCATGTTGAAGAATAAGCGTGCCTTAACCATGTGTCCCCTTCTATCCCCTCCACTATCTCTATTCTCAGGTTATAATTACCTGCATCCTTCCTGGCCAAGTCCATCATGTGGACATTGTAGTCCTCAGCTCTGGTGGCCACCGCCTGAACATAATTCGGGTGACTGAGGCCATCAGTGACGATTAAGCCAGTAATCGGGTGCCGGAATGTGGACATATAATGCGTGTG
>NW_024584652.1:0-1049 GCF_018398535.1 Haplochromis burtoni
CATGTTATAACCATGTTATAACCAACTATGTTATAACCATGTTATAACCAAGCATGTTATAACCAATCATGTTATAACCATGTTATAACCAACCATGTTATAACAACCATGTTATAACCAACCATGTTATAACCATGTTAGAACCATGTTAGAACCAACCATAAGAAAACATGTTATAAACATTTTTTAACCAACCATGTTATAACCATGTTAAAACCAACCATGTTGTAACCATGTTATACCCTCCATGTTATAACCATGTTATAAACAAGGATGTTATAACCATGTTATAACCAAGCATGTTATTACCAACAATGTTATAACCAAGCATGCTATAACCATGTTATAACCAACTGTTATAACCATGTTATAACCAACCATGTTATAACCATGTTATAACCAACCATGTTATAACCATTTTATAACCAACCATGTTATAACCATGTTATAACCAACCATGTTATACCAAACCATGTTATAACTATTTTATAACCAACCATGTTATTACCATGTTATAACCAACCATGTTATAACCAACAATGTTACAACCATGTTATAAACAATACTGTTATAACTAACCATGTTATAACCAATCATGTTATAACTAACCATGTTATAACCAACCATGTTATAACCATGTTATAACCAACCATGTTATAACCATGTTATAACCAACAATGTTATAACCAACCATGTTATAACCAGCCATGTTATAACCATGTTATCACCACCCATGTTATAACCATGTTATAACCAACCATGTTATAACCATGTTATAACCCTGTTATAACCATGTTATAACCATGTTATAAACAACAATGTTATAACCATGTTATAACCAACCATGTTATAACCATGTTCTTACCAACCATGTTATAACCATGTTCTTACCAACCATGTTAAAACCAACCATGTTATAACCATGTTATAACCAACCATGTTATAACCATGTTATAACCAACCATGTTATAACCATGTTATGAACAATCATGTTCTAACCAAGAACATATAACCAAGCATGTTATAACCTTGTTTTGACCAACCATGTT
>NW_024584652.1:2589-13852 GCF_018398535.1 Haplochromis burtoni
CGTTCGGCTGTTAACCGAAAGGTTGGTAGTTCAAGCCCACCCAGGGACGATAATACAGTTATTGCCAGGTAATGCAGAATCGAAGGACAGAAGGACAGTGAGGAGGCATCAAAGTTCCACAACACCTCCACCTTTTCAAGTGGTGACATTGCCTCATCGCCATTCTCCTCCTCATTTGTTGTTAACACAGAAGACACCATGTGTTGCTTTGCTGTGTTGGCCATGTTACTTTCTCCTTCTTTAAACGATGCATCAGAATCATCATCGTTCTCCATTGTGTGAAAGCTATCAGTTTGTTGGAAATCGATGACCCAGCCTGTAGATTATAAACATTTATAGCAGAACAATAGTTCCCTGTCTTTGCTTACAAGTGAATGTATAACAATGAGTCTGGTTTAATCTAATGACCCAAAAACTAGTGAGGTTTACACTCAGTGTTTTAATATTAAATGTTCACTGGATAAAATTAAAAGACCTAAAATGCTTCGTTCAACTTTTAATGGGGAAAAATATGTATATAATAAACTGGCAAATTTCATAAAAAAAATAATAAATTGGTGTTAAAAAACTTAAAAATGCAGTGTTAAAGCATTCCACATATTAAAATATACTCGGTTATTTATCAGATGATTTACATTGTATAAATCAAAAGTAGCTCTGTCTTGTCAATAATAAGACCAAAGAGCTGTGTGTACAATGGAGAACACCACCAGTAGATGGACAGAAACATCTTCAACTTGCAGGTGAAATAAAGCAGAAACGGTTCAAACTAAAAGAATTAGTTGGTGCATTAAAAGCAAATACCAAAGCTAAACATATATAATTAACCAAAAGAGCATTTTAGGACAAAAAAAAACTAAATAATGAGTAGATCTATGATTAGCAAAGTTTACAAACAATCTCTGTGACACCAAGAGCCTTTCCACGAGAACAAACAGACTGGTGGGAGTAGCCAGAACTATGATCCCGGTACCTGTTACCATCCCAGTAGTAATCTTTCCCACATGAACACTTCCACTGCTGATACTGAGTCGTGCTGTGGATATTTTGCTTTCCCAGTTGGACAAATGGGGCCAGGTCTCGGTTACTGATGCTTACTTTGAGCTTCATTGTGATTATTTCTTCTCTCTGGTGCTGTCCGGTTCTGCTGTAGAAGGACAGCGTGGAGGCAGAAAAGTTCCACAACACCTCCACCTTTTCAGGTTGTGGTACAGGCTCTTCTCCGTTCTCCCCCTGATATTTGATTGATGCAGAGGTTGTCACGAGTTGGGTCCCAGTTCTGGCTGTGCCAGTATTTTGCACCTTCAAACCTTGTGAAGTGGATGACTGAGAACCTTCATTTCTCTTTGTTGTGAGGCTGCTGAGCTGCTTATCCTCCCAGCACAGTCCATACACAGCTCCATTCTTCAAGTTCTTTGCACACTTTTTATCACATAAACCAATCGTCCAATCAGACTCTTCGGACAGACTGACCACCCACCTCTGAAAGCTGCTGGCTTTCTTGGTACTACAGATTAGAAGAGTTGCATAGCACTGTCCCAGCCAGCTGTTGTGGAAAACCTTCCTGTTGTCTTTGGACAGCCTACAGTTTAGTTCAATAACAAGTGGCCTCCCAACTTGTTAGTGAGGAAACCACTTCCTCAACTTTACTAATACGAGATTCTGCTGAGGTGAGGCTCTCGAAAAACACTCCGATTGCATCTTTCATTTCTTCATGTAAACTTTTCGCAGGTAAGCTGTAAAATGCGTTTTGAGCGACTGAATTGCATCCAGAACATTAGCCTCGGTCGGCTGATCGCTAGCGTTATCTTACTCCATCTTCGGTTTCACGGTCGTTCTTAGGATCGTCGAGTCCATCTTTTCTGGTTGTTTTCGGTTTAGATCGGCATAAATACAGCTTTTTGGTCTTATTAATGACAACAAAGAAACACAGCGGCTGTTTTATACGATTTAAATGATCTGATAGATGATTGTTAGATTATTCTGTTATTATATGTTACCTTATATATGTAATCAAAGTAGTTGAATTAGAATACTTTCGCTAGATCATATTATACCCTTTAATATAGAGTGTGTGATCTGTATGTAGTTTAGTTCTCGTTATACTTTTGAGTTAACAGAACATATTCACTTATTAGTTTAGTAGATAAGTGTGCATCATTCTGTATCCTTGATCTGCTGTGAATGTATTACATGCTCAATTGTTGAATCATGAGGAGAAGGTTGTAAGCAGGAGACTCTGTGTCTAGGCCAGAAGAGATAAGTCACATTCCATACCCCCACCTTTACGGAGAGCAGAGAAAAGACAGGGAGCCGAGGTCATAAATTAGGCGCTGTAACAGAGAAAGAATGTGATGTTTGGTCTTTTACGATTAGGTGGGGGCCGTTAGAGGGTATAAGAAGCTGTGTAAACCGTCACCATTTTGAGACTTGCTGTGACCCTCTTCATGCATGTCTCCCCATCATGATGGTTCTAATGCTCAAGTGTTGAATTGTATGGAAATAAATGATTGTTGATTGAGCATTTATACACCGAGTATTGTCCTTCCTTCAGCCCAAAGATTCAAAGAATTGGGAGATTTCAACAACTTGGTGCCGTGTGACCCGGATCTTTGGTGTGCTGAGGAGGTGCAGATTTGGCCTTTGGTGAGATCGTGAGGCGAGGTGAACAGAGGACCGGTCCAAATATAAAAAGGTAAGCACAGCCTGTTGTATTATAAATACCAAATGTGCATATTGGGCTTTCCAAATTAATCTGTTCGCTGAGTTACACGTATTTTCACATTAAATTTGTCGGTGTCTGGTTTTTGGCGCAAGATACTAACAACATAAGTTGAGGCTGAATTCCAGTGTGTTAAATAAACTGCTTCTACCGAGAAACTAATAAGATACTACGTTGAGCTAGTTGCAGCCACTTTACCTTCCACATTTAATTTTGTCTAATACTGGCTTCTGTAGCAATAATACATTAGAATTTCTTCTGAAGACGCGGCCATTAGTTCAGTACATTGAAGTCGAGGTTTGAAGTTTGTTTATGGTGTCGGTTACGTCCTGGCTCTTGCCGGCTATGAAATAGAAGTTGATTTAAGGAAAAGCAGATGCTGGCTTCACGGTGCGGTTGAACGCTGGCAACGCGAGAGCGAAACACGTCCGTAGGTTTGGTTTATGATACGGCCGTGTTCCGGTGGTGCGGCCGTGAAGTGCAGTAGTGGTTGGTGCTAATTTTTAGTACATTGAACAGAGGCTTGACGGTGGTTTGTGGCGTCAGTCGAGTTTTTTTTTAAGGGCTGCGGTCATAAAACAAAGTAAAATTTTACTTGCCAAGAAGTACATAGAGCAAAACCTGGTTTATGATGTCGGGTATAACTTCGGGGATGCAAGCATCACTTTTATGATGCGACTTTGCCCCGTTGTGGCGGTCCATAAGCGCAGAGAAAAGGGTATTTTGATCTTTGGTTGTTGTGCTCCAGAAGAGTTTTAACAGTTGAGCTCAGAGGTTTCTGTGAAAAGTTCTGCTGATGAAGAGCGCTTTCTGTGTGTCTCACTGTGGGTGCGGAGCTGTGAAGCGCGCTCTGGGTGCTGTTTTGTGTGTGAGTGAGGCGCGCTCTGAGTGTTTTTTGTGAGTGTGAAGTGTGAATACAGTGACAGTGACGATTGATGTGTTTGAATAGGAGGACATTAGTGCGAAGAGAATGCTTTAAGATCCAAGGTTGACGCCTAGTGTACCTGTGGAAACTATTTTGTTCAAGGTTTGGAAACCCCCCTGTCTGTAGACGTGCAGGCAGGTTAAGTGCTAAGTTGGCAACTTGGGAACTGAGGACTCCCGCATTTCTCCCCTCTCGTTGTAATACAGCCAACACAACATCATTTTCCTGTTCGTTTGCTTTTGTTTTTTGTCTGTTTTTGTTTTTTGTTTTTCTCTGTATATTTAATTACAGGCTGCTTTGCCGGCCCTGAAAGCCGAGGCTGACTGGACTCCTGCTCTCCCCTATACGTGACACTGACCAAATGCTGCAACAGCTGGACCCACAACAACAACCTGAAAAAGTCAACAGTGCTGCAGGAATGCGATCTCATGCAGCAGAGACGGAGAGCACTAAACCTAAGGCCCGTTTCACTACACGGGGGAAAATTCCCAGACTGCGTCAGCTGACAGAGCTGTGACGAGACGCCCGCCAAGCCCGAAGGAAAAGTAAGGCCGAGCAAAAGAATGCTGACCTTGATAACTCTGCATTTACACTGTGCAGGACAGTGATGGACCAACACGGATGATCGGGCAGCAAAAAGGGCGTGACCGGGACAGGAGGAGTAACTGAGGTCAGAAGGCACCTCAGAATGGACAAAAAACACAGAAGAAGATGCAGGTTTCACCTGCGGTGAGCATGGACACTGGAGAAAGGACTGCCCCAATTGGGGTCAGAACCAGGACGGACAGAACTTTGAGCAGCAGCAGCAATGGTCGCAAACAAACTGAAAAGGAGGAGGGCAGGACCCCAGGGCATGCTTCAGGCCGTGGTTTACCCAGAACACCAGAACAGGAAAGTGATGAACACACACACACACACACACACACACAGATTCAGAATGAAGTGAAATACACACATGAACACATGTGCACTCGTTGATTGAGTGAGAAATGACACACACACACACACTACACACACATGTCTACACACACACACACACACACACACACACACACACACACACACACACACACACACACACACACACACACACACCATTGGAACGGGATGCTTTGGGAACACACACGTACACACACACACACACACACACACACACGTACACACACACACACGTGTACACACACACACACGTCTACACATACACACACGTACACACACATGTACACTGAGAATGACACACACAACACACACACACACACACACACACACACACACACACACACACACACACACACATACACGCTGATGCAATGAAGAATGCTTTGCTTATGCTGATATGCAAAATGCTGCACACAAACATCCCAATGCATAATTTTTATGAGGAGCCATTGATTACCATTGATTACTTAGAATGTGTTATATGTCACTCAGAGGGCATTTATGTAGATTTTAGGAATAAGGTCTAAAACGGTTTGGTTATGAAAACAATGTCTGTGCGTGATGTCTGTTTATGGCTCAAGGCCTTGACTGAATTCTTTGCTGTGCTTCACACAGCCCTGATGAGGAACAGTGGCACAGAGTGAAAATGATGAATTAATAGTGTAAGTTTAGGTTGGAGTACGGCATTTTCTGTGATTGAGATTTAATTCAAGGAGGAACAAAAGGTGTTACGGCACCTGAGCTTCTCATTCCCACACAATATTGTCCCGGCAGGAAGCAAAACGTTCCTGTGAATTTCTGGTTGATTTTTGGTTTTGCTTAGCGCTAGCTTGATTTTATCAGTGAGCTTTGGCTTGTGTTCTTTCTCGTAAGCGAGAGAGGGATAGTTTTATGCTTGGACATGTCTGCAACGGGCCCTAGTTTGTGTTATTTTAGTAGTATTTTGTTGGTTATGTCTGTTTTCGTTTTTGTTACAGTGCACTGAGATAAGAAAATCTGAGAGGTGTGATCCACCGGTGGTGATATGTTGATATTTTGTGAGTTCATGATTTAACAATCAGCTCTTTAAACCAGGCCTGAAAGATTGAAATTTAAAGCGCTATGAAATATTCTTACAAAAACAGTTGCAAAGTGTGTTTCTCCATGATTGTAATTGGCTTGGGAGAAATTCACTTATATGGGACACTGATCACATGAGAAGTCCTGAGTCTAAAAGGATTGCAGCGAGTCAATCCAGAACAAAAGAACAAAGAATTGTTTCCTTTTAAAATGATGACGTCATCTTGCTGGTGATGGAGGCTCGAATAGGTTGCGCGTGAGACTCCATTATCAGCAACATCTGGTATGAATGTGTGTGGATGAATGCATGTGACTGGACTGTGATGGACTGACTTGATACTGAAACAAAGACTGCACCAACTTTAGGATTAGTAAATGCCGACAAACAATTCACCCAGCCGGCAAGAGAAGGGTGGATGCTTCGCTTTGTTTTGTTTTTGCAGGAGCAGGAGGATAAGAGAGACTGGAGGAGGAGACTGTAGCTTCACATGAGAGTGTGGAACTGCAGACTTAACACTTTGGTTGCTAATTTTGAGTTACTGATGTTTGCATTAAGAAAACTGTGCTATATTAGCTGTGTTTTGATTAAGGTATCATGTTATATTATTGGGAATGCCAAATGCTACAGTGGAGAAAACTTTTGATATCACTCATGACTGGAATATGTTACTATTAACCATAGCAGGCCACTGTAAAAAAGTCAATTAAATTTTATAGAGGAAAATCGCCAAAACTTTAACAATACCTATGAATGACTGGCCACATTCAGAATAGAGATATGCAATAATAAACATTGGTCCACGTGATTTAGGTTCTCACTTGAAATAGTAAGTTATTAAAAGTAGAATATAATCGACAGGGACATGTGATAGGATGTGGTACTGCAAAAGAACAAGAGCAAAGTAAAGATAAAGAAAATATTGTGTTTAGTTTGGATAAATTCAAATTAAAATGTACCATTACACTCAGAGGATCAATATGAAATAAAACATATGCAAAATTTGTATGAAGTACATGACTGATAACTGTTCTGTCCTGAGCTTTTGTTTCTATAGCACCCACTTGACCACACCAACAGTTTCTCGCCACCAACAGGGGGTATTTGCAAAGAATAGGGAGGAATATCATCAAAACTGGGAAAGGTAAGCCCCGAAGGGGGTGATGACACCATAACTTTCACTTATGGTCAAATTCTTAAAATTTGACCCCAAACTTGAAAATTCTTCAAACATTTAGAGACAGAGTGGATAAACATAATGTCGCAAACCACATAAGGATGGAGCATTTGAATCAATAAGATGGTGAAATAACACGCAGTAAAATGTGGATCATGTTGATTATGTTTATTCCAGTGTGCAGAGGAGTCAATTCCCTTCACAAAGTTTATAAATTCACTTGAACCAAAATTAGGAGCACCCGGTGCTGCAAGAGTTAATAGTCACAATACCCAAGGATAAGCACAAGAGCATGACTGATATGATGGGACTGGGATTTTGCTACACTTAATTATTGCAGACACAACTAAAACTATAACTGAAACTAATCAAAACTAAACTAAACTAGCAAACAATTGGTAAAAACTGATTAAAACTGATATAAAATTGAAAATCTGAAGTCGAAGCTAAATAAAAATAAAAACTAATGAAAATTGCAAAACTATTACAACCCTGGTCCAGACTAAGATGGCGTTGGACATCTTCAGGGCAGAAAAGGGTTGGTGTGACCAAGGTGTGGTTTGGCTTGTTGTATGTACATTTCAAAATGTTACAGCTCTGGATGGACCAGTTACCAGGGCATGGAAGGATGACAGACTTTATTACATGAGGAGAAGGGAAATTTCCGGGATTGAAGATCCTCAGGGATGACAAGGCTGGAGCAACGGTACTCGAGAGAAGAATTTCTGATACTTTCTGAGATATGATGTCACTAACCTTCTCTTTTAATTGTCTAGCTCCAATGAATTGACACATGGGAGTGTGTCAAAAAGGGGGGAGTTGAGTCCGAACATCAAACAATGGTTTTATGAACATCTTATGACTTATTTGTGTGTTTAATAATTTAGCTATGGTAAAACTTAAGCTTATAATGTGTTAGACTTAGAAATGGTTCATTAATTTTTGATTTCTTTTACACACACATAGATTATGATTAGAATAAGTCCCTGGGTCAGAGAGTCCTGAACATAATATTTTAAACCAAATTTGAATCATTAGAACAACAATATTAGATTATCAAGGCTAGGGAGAGAGGTGTTTTGGTTTTCTGTCTCTTGCAGAGAAAGGAACAGACACCAGACGGGGACACGGAGATGTGAGGACCCTTCACAGCAGAGACAGATGTAGGGACTGCCGAGACAGCAACTGGGGTCAAGTGTCATGGCGTTTGGGCTCCTGGAGAACATGGATCCCACAAACACAGCAATAACCATGAAGGGGTTGGCGAAAACCAGGAACACCAGACCAACGAGGTTCGAGAGGCTCTTGGCAAAAAGGGGGACACGGCGGTGATCCCAAAACACACAGATCCTTGTTTGAAATCGGGGCAGAATAATCCCCAGAACTGTGCAATGACTAAAGGGTGGTCTAACCCCGGAGGTCGAAGAAAGAAGCTGAGAATCACCCAACTGGAAGACACTGGTAGCTGCAGCAATAAAAATAAAGGTTAAAAGCTCCTTAGACAGAGGTTCTAGTCTAAGTACATTTGAAAGGTATAAGGGGGGCATTAAAATGGGAGTGGAAAACTGGAGCACCAAAATAAAGCTGTGGGAGAATTGGGGAGTGATGGGAGTGTCATCTGTAACTGCTGTTATGGTCGTAAGTCTAACTTTGCTTGCATCTGAACTGCGTGAACACAGAGGTCATCCCACATATGGTCCACCCGTTAAAGGGGGACAGAGGGCCTCAGGACCAAGGAGAACTGGACCTTGCGACCCTGGAGTGTATGTTATAAGTGATCTCTTTTAAGAGATCAAAAGGGGGAATTATTAGATTATTCTGTTATTATATGTTACCTTATATATGTAATCAAAGTAGTTGAATTAGAATACTGCTGTAGATCATATTATACCCTTTAATATAGAGTGTGATCTGTATGTAGTTTAGTTCTCATTATACTTTTGAGTTAAAAGAACATATTCACTTATTAGTTTAGTAGATAAGTGTGCATCACTCTGTATCCTTGATCTGCTGTGAATGTATTACATGCTTAATTGTTGAATCATGAGGAGAAGGTTGTAAGCAGGAGACTCTGTGTCTAGGCCAGAAGAGATAAGTCACATTCCATACCCCCACCTTTAGAGAGCAGAGAAAAGACAGGGAGCCGAGGTCATAAATTAGGCGCTGTAACAGAGAAAGAATGTGATGTTTGGTCTTTTACGATTAGGTGGGGGCCGTTAGAGGTATAAAGCTGGTAAACCGTCACCATTTGAGACATGCTGTTGACCCTCTTTCAAGCATCTCTCCCCATCATGATGGTTTAATGCTCTTAAGTGTTGAATTGTATGGAAATAAAGTATTGTTGATTGAGCATAAATACACCGAGTACTGTCCTTCCTGGGCAGTGGGGACTCTGACTTTATTATTATTGTTGTTGTTATTATTATTTGGTGTGTTGTCTGCACTGCCCCTGTGCACATCTGTATGTAGGCAGGTGTGTGTGTGTGTGTGTTGCCTTTCTTCTGTGGCCAAGTTACAGGCACCTTCAGCCCTGGGGGCGTGGCCTGACTTGAGGGCTGGCCACACCCGAAGTCCTTGCCGCACACCTGCTCCTCATCTGGGCTCGTCGGGGGAGCTATTTAGATGAGCGATGGAGCTTCCACCGATGCTGGATTATTGCGTTTGACTACACGTCAGTCTTCAAGCACAGTCAAGTGTGAGTGTATGCCTGCTGGGATAAGTGTGTAACGGCTGCCTCTATTGTTTTCCCCTCAGGAGGAGTGTGGGACGAGAAGGAGCAGTGAGCACGGGGAGTGCAGGGACACTGGGGCAGAGAGCACTACACGGGGACTTTTGGGAAGAAGACACTACACGGGAGTCTGGGAAACTGGGGATTTATTGTTGTTTACTTCACCACCTTGTAAATAAACACTGTTGCACTGAAGAGTCCGGCGTTTGGGTCCTATTTCCCCATCTCCCCACGGTCTGCCAGCCAGACCGTGACAATCCCCCTGAATTGAAGAACACGTGTCATGACTTAAACAAGGCCTTTCTTTCCTTTGCTTTCCTTTATTTTTATTTATCTGATTGACTGAAGCGAGAGCACTGCGTTTTCATGTTTGTTTATATGAAAAAAGAAAGTTAGTCAGTTTATTCTGTGCACCAACAAACTGATACTGAAGTAAATCCTGCCTCAAGCATCAAAGCCTTTATATAATAATCAAATATTGTGACTTTACATGAAAACTTTCCTCTATTTTACAGATAGAAAATAAGGGCAAGGGCAGTGATAGATATCCTGCCTCAAGCATCAAAGCCTTTATGTTGGCACAACAATAGAAACATTGCTGCCTGGATTTTATCATTTGATTGCATTTTATTACAAGTCCATGTCTCTTCTACCCTAGCACAAAAGTGTGTTTGCAAATTAAACTCTGATCTGTGTTTTCATGTTGGCACGTCCATATTTCTGCAGTAAAAGTTGCCTGACTCTACCTTCTCTATTTGTTTCAGCAGTGTAAAATTCAAACCAACTTCCAGATAATCCAAACTGTTGTACAACACTGAGTTATATTCAGCAAATCTAAGGAGGACCTCCTGCTGGAAAACATGTCTGACAGCATACAAACAAAAAGGAGAAGAACAGATCCACAAACTATCCTCTGTGACATGTGTATAGAGGACAGGAAACCAGCAAAGAAGACGTGCATGAAGTGTGAGATCTCCATGTGTGTCCAGCACCTCCAGGCCCACCTGACCACACCTGTGTTACTGCAGACTCATCCTCTGACTGAACCCATGGCTTTATGTGGGAACACCAAATGTTCTCAGCACGGCAAGCTCCTGGAGTACTACTGCTTGGACGACATGACCTGTGTGTGTGTTTCCTGCGCCATTGAGGACCAGCACCGCCTACACAATATGAAGACCTTCTCCACAGCCCACAAAGAGCTCCTGGAGAAGCTGAAAGCTGAGCAGCTGATCTTACAGGAGAAAACAGACGATGAGAATGTGAGTCTGGAAAAGTGGGAGAAGAGTGAAAGAGAGAAGCTGGGTCGCTGCAGTGTGCGTCTGATTGAGGCTGTGACTAAGCTGCGTGACATCTCTCTGACCAGCGTCCAGAGCTCGGTCTCTGCTCGTATGGTGTCCCTGAAAACCAGCAAGAGCAGCCTGGAAGCAGCACAGAAGGAGAAGGACACCTTCAGATTCCTGCAGATGTATTCTCAGGTGCATCAGGATGTGGAGAAGGCCAAAGCTGTGGATCTGAGAAAAGGGCTGGAGCCGGGCAGCCATCGGGACAAACTGGTTGAGGAGATGAGACAGAATGGGGAGAAGATGGTGAAGCAAGCGTCTCAGTTCTGGGGATCATTGCTGACTCTGGTTGATCCTGAACACCACCAGGAGCTTGTTCCCACTGGTTCACACCTGATCTTTGAGCCACAGTCTCTGGGTCCTGGCATGTCG
>NW_024584653.1:0-242 GCF_018398535.1 Haplochromis burtoni
ACCCCACACACTGAACTCACACATGAAACTCCACCTGACATGGTTTTACATCAGCATCAGCAGATTGGACGCAGCTTTGTGTTCACCTGTAAATCAGCATCTCCCTGGAATCGTTTGACTCCTGTGGATTAAAGGCAGACAGTAAACTGAGCTTCCAGGCATGTAGGCAGCTACAGTAATGCTGCACTAGACAGCACGTCCTCGCCCATTAGCAGGCATCATCTTTACATTTGATTTTATAA
>NW_024584653.1:2072-13843 GCF_018398535.1 Haplochromis burtoni
AAGTAAACAAATTCACTTTGTTCTTCTTATTCAAGCTGACGTTTCAACCAGCTGCCATTCAGCAGCACAGAGGTTACACTCTACTGTCTTATTAAAGGACTGCAGGACGATCCATCTCCACAGGTTTGTGGTGCTGAACTGGCATTTTGCTTTGTCTCATCTAACAGGTACATGAAGGGACACAAAGATGGAAATCCAGCTTTAGTTATGTCCCAGACACATGGGCCTAGAACATTTGTCAGATTGCTGCAGTTGTCCACAGTCTGCATAGAAGTTTACCTGCAAAATCAACAACTTGAGAAAGTGCAATACAAACAAGAGACATAGAGCTTCACTTTCAAAGTAAAAGCTGGGCTTTACCTCTGCAACCAACGTGCTTCAGCTTCAACTTTCACTCTAAAGACACTTTCCAAGGATTAGCTAATCCTCATCGTGTTTACAGGCACGTTGGTGTCTCCCATGCAAGCTGCAGCCAATCAGGACAACCTTCAGTCCATCAAAGCAGTCACATGGAGGTTTTTGGTGGACGACCCTCTTTGTGACTAATTTCACGAGCCAGCAGTCAGGGTGGAGAATGCACATTTTTCACCAGCAACCAGACATGTCAGGGGGTCTGAAGTGTGTTGGTCTCAAGGTTTATGTGACAACGTACACTGCAAACATGCAAACATGTGTTGTCCAGTGTGATTAGGTACGACTGTACAAATATAAGAATTTTTCAAAGTATGCATTACTCATGAAACTGTCAGTAAAAACTAAATTTAAAAATGGGTAAAAAATGGGTCCTGTGTGATGTCACACACATTTAAATAAGTGTTCACTGAAGCTGCTGAATGTCTTTATGTGAGCACTGATGTCCACCAGCAGAGGGCGCCCTCGCCCTGCTACAGGGATGCATTAAGGCCGCCCACAAAGGTTTATTGGACTGGGAGAAACGTGCTGAGAACCAAAGAGCTCCAGTAACAGACTCTCAGTGTCAGACTGAAGCTGATCAGACCATCACAGAGAGCCTGTGGGGGACCGCTGACCTCTCAGCTTTGTGAAACACAGACGTTTTCTTCAAACACTCACAGCAGTCAGAGTCAGTTTAGTATTTTAATGTGTTTCAGTTACACTTTGGTCAGGTTCAGGCAGCAGAACTACTTTCTACATTCTTGTTCCTGTCAGAGCGTCACGTGAGTCATTAAACATCAGTGATCAGGATCAAACATGGAACATGTACAGGAGACACGTCAGTCTGTGTGGACCTTCTGATGTCATCACTGTGTTTACTTTGTTGTCTTATGGTTGGGATTCAGAAATGTTCACTGCCATCACTTCATGAAATGTTACAGGGGTGTGTGTGTGTGTGTGTGTGTGTGTGTTACTAAAGTGAACTTAAGTCTGAATGATTAAGTTAAGTGTTTGCTCGTAGGGGGTCATCGACCTCATGTTTGTCACTGTGGGAACTTTGTGTCGACTAAATGCAACTTAAAGCTCGACGGCTGCCCAAATGTTTTAAAGAAGTTGATGCATTCAAAAAGCTGTGACACTTGTTGCTCAACACTTTTTAATTTTTGTTTTCAAAGCTTCTTCTGGTACGAGACTGACACGCCAGTGGGAGGAGTCAGCAGACGACCCGCTCTACCTGCTGAGCCACAGGTGGAGTCATCAGGGTGGAGTCGTTTCAGTAAGGACAGATCAATAGAAAGAATGAAGACAAAGAGTTATTGATGAGCAGAATATAGACAGATGTTTGGTGGTTGGACTCCGATGGCCCGTCTCAGCAGAACTGAACCCAGCTGTGACGAGGATTAGAGCAGGACCCCAAAGAGAGAAAGTGATGTCACCACAGCAGATCTGGTCTACAGGGAAAAGAACATGAGCGTTAAAGCTGATGCATGGCACGGGTTGTTATGTGAAGGCTGTGTGCAGGCAGCAATGGTGGACCCAAAGTGCAGACGCTCGGAGGCACAATGTAAACTCAAAACAGCTTCAATGCTGAACTCAGAAAGGTAACAAAACTGAGACTCCAAATAAACTCAGGCGAGCAGACAGAACACACAGCATAGAAAACAGTAGATCACGACCCGGACACAGAAACACAGGGCTCAAATACACAGAGGGAGCAACCAGGGAATGGGTAACAGGAGGGAAACACAGCTGGGGCAAATCAGGCCTAACGAGACAAAGGAAGCAAAACCAGACGCATTTACATGAGACATGGACTTTCAAAGTAAAACAGGAAACATAACACAGACTGAACTTACAGACAGACTCACAGGCAGGCACTACAACAGAGGGGACAGAGACGTGGGACCAGGACAGACACTGACTGGACACGGGGATGTAGCAGACAGGGGAGACAGCAACTAAGGATTACACAGAGACATAAACCATAAGAAAGAACTCTAACAAAGAAACCAAAGACTAGAACAGATAAATATTATAATAAACTCAAACCTCGGGGTCAACGACCCAGGCATCCTAACACAGGTAAGGCATAGCAAGCATGAGCACAGAGAAGGGTGAGAAACTGAAGAAGGGTCTGGAAGATCCCGACCAGGTCCAGAGGCCAGCCTGCTGGCCTGAGGAACAGACGCCCAAAGCATCGGCGTGAGTGTCGGGCAGCCCTGCGACAGCAGGACACGTTTGGTATTCAATCGGAAAGAAAAGGGAGACAGTGAAAGGACAGAGGGATGCAGAGGCCAGGTGAGAGTTTGATCCGTCTGATGATGACAGCAGAGAGTGAAAGTCCTTCAGCTTGGTTTAGGTTATGTGTCTGTGAGCGAGGGAGGAAGGAAAAGGAGAGTGGAAAAGTACGAGCTGTCACCGAGCAGAAACGGGAGCTGGAAGCATGTAAATATAATAATAACCACTGCAGCCAAGAAGAGGGCCTGACGAGCCCAGTCGTCTGCGTGCGATGAGGGGGCGGGGCTTAGATAGCCGACGGCACTGGGGAAGGCGGGGCTAATGTTCAGATTGAGCAAAGAGAGCGTCTTTGTCCGCTGCTGTCATCTTCCAACCTCCAGCCAATCACAGTGACCTCTGAATGAAGAGATGCACACCTCCATATAAACTATAAAATCATTCTGACTCAGTAAATTCATATTATTGATTTTATTGTATTTTTAAAAATGACTTAGTCACAGCTGAAGATGATCCTGGTATCTGATGGAGGTGAAAAGGAGACCTTTCATCTGTCCCATCTGCTGACAGGAGTCTTCAAAGTTTACCCAGAATGCACTTGGTGAAGCTTCCTGCAGTGAACGATCAGAGCAGATGAAACATGAACAAAAACGCAGGTTTCTGCTCCTCTACATCACAAACACCAAACTATGATAGATCCATCATAAGCACATGTGGTCTGTAGGGTCGATGTGCTTATGTGGTCGTGACTAGATGTGATTGGTTTGTAACTTTTAAAAAAGCTTCAGTGAGTTTTTCTGAAAGTTTCACGTCTCTGATGAAGACATGATCCGATCAGAAATGCTGGAAGAATGATTTAAAAGCACAAATGTTTACTTTAAGGGCCTCAAAAATATGAATAATATGAAGACAGAGCTCTGAATGTCTTTGTAAAAAGTTCTGAGTTGATGTGGGCTCGACCCCAGAAGCAGACAGAAATCAAACTGATCGGCTCTGAAGGTCACATGTTCACTCAGAACGATCATTAAACTGTGTTTGTTCAATCCTGCAGCACTCAGATATCCTCAGAGGAAATGCTACAGAGACCAGCATCAACAGCAGCCTCATATTCACACACAGTTACTGATACACGGTCAGTGAGAAGAAAGACGTACACAGAGCAGAGGAGGCCGAGAAACAGCATCAAATACATTCCAGCTCCATGGAAGAAAAACTACAGCCTATATTAGTCTGAGGAGCTTGAAAAGCCACTGGACTTACTTAAGTTTCCTGAAGACGTTTCATCGAGAACCTTCTTCAGTTCTGAGAGCAATTGGTGGAGAAAGGCCCAGATATTTAAGCCCTAAATAGGGTCCCTAAGAGGGCCGAGTGCCCCCTTTTGATCCTCTGCTTAATCACAAGAGCCAAGCTGTGAGATTTTGTGACTCCAAGCTCCTTAGACCACCATGACCTGGAGGACTGAGAGACAGACATACAGCCAATGATCCTTCACAGACATAAAGTGCCAGTTTGATCCGTCTGATGATGACAGTCCTGACAGCTCGATGTTACTGAGCACAGAACAGAATAGAATAGAATAGAATAGAACAGAATAGAATAGAATAGAATAGAATAGAGGAGGTCCATATGAACATGCTGTTTATCTGAACAGCTGCTTTGAAGCTCCAGATGTGAGCAGTGTTTTTACCCCTTTACTGTCTGATAGTAATGTTGGATTAAACTGGACATTATCTGGTATTACAGGGATTATTTTACTGTTTCTGTATTATTATGTTTGTTCAGCGATATTCTCTGAGATATTCTTTCTGATTTACGTCACACTGTTTCCATAGTGTCCACAGTTTCCTTCATACAGCAGAGCTTGTGGGGAGTTCTGTATCAGAGGGGTGATGGAGGAGCAGACAGTCCCTGGATCAGTTGCAGCTGTCCGGTTGGAGATGTCTGAGGGTCTGGGTGAGCGCCACAGATGTTGGTGTGATGTTTGATCTGCTCTACACTCTCAGCTCTGAACATCCAGAGAGCTGCGGGTACATTTAAGGCCGTCCACAGAGGTTTGTTGGACTTGGAGAAACGTGCTGAGAACCAAAGTGTTCCACAGTGTGGACACCAAGCAGGGAGTGAACAGGCTCAGGCAGCAGCAGTGCTGATATATGCCTGGCCTCCATTCTTCTCATTAAAGCTGCTGAGCCTCCAAACAACAACATTCACACATGTGAGCCTCACAAATATCACTGACAACCAAAAGTCCCATTTTTATATTGCTGTCAGCATTATTCCATCATGAAGCAACGATAGAAACACATCTTCATTTCATCTCTGTTGGAGCTTCTTGTTCAGTGAAAGGACAAAAAGCTGCCAGTAAATCAGATTCACTCTGCTGCACTGAAACACTGTGGACACAGTCTGGAGACACGCAGACTTTAAACTTTATTTGCATGATGTGAAAAGAAACCACATCATAAATGTGATCATGTGGGACTTTAGAAACAGAGGATCGCTGTGATCAGAGAACCCGGCCTCGTTAATAACCTGTACTGATCTTTTTGTAGTTTTAAAGTCCGGCCCCACAGCTCCACACAGCCACACATGTGAGGAAGTAGAGCAGCAAATGATCTGCAGGCCTTATAGCTTAATACATCCTCTGTTTGATACTCACTCAATAACCACTTTGATGTTTCCATGGTAACCTGTGATCAATCACAGCAGCTGAAACAAATAAACTCTTTCAGTTTGAATGTTTCACATTTTCCTTCAGTTTCTTGTTGATGTATAAAAATCATAAATGTGGTTTTCTTCATATTAAGGGACAGTTTGTTAACATCAGAGCACATTTTAAGGACTTCCAGCTTCCTTCAACAGCAACAACACATCCTGTAGATTTATCACACAACTAAATCAGTTTGGATCATCTGCAGAAATAACACGTGAACAAACCAGCAACATCACAAACATCATGAATATAAAGTGGAAAGAGCTGTGGACCAATCAGAGGTCTTGGGCTCCTCGCTGTGGCTGTGTGCTGTGTACCTGTACAGGTGTGTGTGAGCTGAAGCCCACGCTGTGCGTCAGGTAGGAGGTGAACTGTTCAGGTCTGAGCCTCAAACTCCTGCAGGGACCAAACGTCTCCTGAAAAACATCCATAGAAAAGAATCTTTGACTGTCTGAGCTCATTGTCATATTCTCCACACTGCTGTGACCTGCTATATGTTTGTATTCAGCTTCCAGGGCACGCTTATATCACATTCATGTTTTGGGGCGTGAGCCAGTGTGATGGAGCGAGCCGCTCAGACGTGAGAACACAGCGGCCATTTTGGGAAAAAGTGTCTTTTATTGAGCCAGAAATGCACAAATATCCAACAGGAAGTGACACGGGGCCTCAGAGAGGTCAGCTGATCAGAACTAAAGTCAAACAACTTCACTCCAAACTAACTGCTCAACACAATCAAAGTGAGCCGACCCACAAGAAACAAAGAGGACTTAAATACTGGCTGATCAGAGCAGTGTGAGACATGAGGGCAACACAAATACCAACAATCATCCAACAACAACACAAACATGGGCCCCCAATGAGAGGGCTGTGCTGGGTTTGGTCCAATCAGCACTTCCTGTGTAGAACTACCAGCAGCCCTCAGCAGTCACATGGAGCCTTCAGCAGCAGCAAAACAAAGAAATGTGACAAAGACAGAATTTAACTGTGTTGTACAAAAGCTCACTAAATGTGCTCCAAGTAGAACTAATGGATTTCACCAAAGTCCAAATGAATGAGTGAGATATATGAACAAGAAGTGTGAGTCATTATATTTGTGTGTGCAGTGTGTGTGAAACTAACACAACTCATACTGCATCAAAGTGTTGCTGCACGGGGTCACTCACTGCATAGTTGTGTGTCTGCAGGTGCGCCCGTCACACCAAACATCTTTGGCTGTGGCTGTTCCACAGCTGCAGCTCCAGGATGAACAATCTGCCCGGCAACAGGCTCTGATAGGCCCGTTTAAACAGTCTGACCGCAGACACGTGAACACACAGAACAAACAGCAAACAGACAAAATAAGAAAAAAGGCTCTTGGAAAGTTGAACATCAGCTAAAAACCTAATATGTTTCTCAGGGTCTGATTGGAGCCCAATCAGAGGTAAAATGAGGGAATCATGGACTTGTATGTAAATACTCCAAATAAATGGAAATGTTTCACTGTGTGGGCAACTCTGATGTGGAAGTGGGTAACAGACATGTTTTAGCCTTCTTTCCAGGTGATGCTGTCAGGTGTGATTGTAGCCACGCAGCTACCGAGTGGACAGAATGTAAAATCAAATCATCTTTACTTCTCATTTCATGGATTTTATGCTTTATTTTAAACCTTAATACTTTTTTCTCCTCTGTGTAAGCTGGACTTGGAGTTTGTCAAGCTCACAGCAGGAAAGACGGATCGTTTTTATGAAGATGGGAAGCATCATTCTGAAACTCACATCAGAGGAAACAAGAATGTTTCTCTGCTGAAGGACTTTGAAGAGAAGACTGAAGGTACTTTTCCATCAACATAAACTCCTCCCCTCATGTTTACAGCTAGACAGTGAAAAAAAGGATGACCAAATAAGAGTCTCCTTACTGTCTTTAGATGACGAGTAAGTGGAAGTTAAAAAGTTAGTAGAATAATTATACAACAAATATTTATAAATGTTACTTTTGCTGCCACCCTCTGATAAACAGGTTGGAATATCACTGTGTTTACTGATGGGGGAGAATGAGGTCTATGGAGACGGCTGTTAACAGGCTTTAAGTTATGTGGCCTTGTGCAGCCGTCTTAGCTGCACATGTTTGTAATAAGTTTCTCCAGCTTTGTCTGAGAAGACAGTTTATCACATAGAAGCCACAGGAGGAGCCTTTAGCCTCTGCATTTCTGATTTCTGCCATTTTTGTTGTACATTTCATGACTGATTGAATAACACGTTTCGTCTCATTACTGAGAAGTAACAGCTGCTTAACATGAAGCCCAGATGTTGGTGTGGGTCAGTGGGCACTGCTGTGGGCACCTGTCCCCAGCATCATCACATGATCGTTTAGTCCCAGAGTGATGCGTTTATATCTTCTGTGACCACGGCACGTTAACTTCCTGTTACTTTAACCATAAATCTGTGATCCCAGAGCTCAGTGAAGACAGGAAGTGAAGCTGCTGCATCTACAGGAGGAAGAGGAGGGACCTGAGTTCCTGTTAGAGGAACAAAGTGCTGATTAAACAGACTGAACATCAGGAGCTCTGAAGAACAACCTCAAAGTTTCATCTTCTCAGACTCACAGGGAGGAGCGTCTGCTGTCAGTGTCAGCAGCACAGCAGGTGTGAGGATGAAGGCAGACTCTGACCTGATGGTCACATGTCACATGACTCTTCTTCTCCTGCAGAAATGATCCCTGTAACTGCTGCCTGCTCCAATCAGACGTCAGTAGATGATGATGATGAAATAATTTAAAATCTGTGAGGAAGATGAAATTAAAATGCAGCAGCTGTAACAAATAAGACGAGATTAAAGCAGAAAATCATCAATCTGCTGATTTAGTGCACAAAGCGTTAGATAAACATTTCAATGTGATCATTATTTAAGGCTGAGCAACTCAGTGCTGCTGTTTATCTCTGAGGTGATGGCTGCACGTGTGAGTCTGAAGCTTTAAACCCACGTAAACATGGGAAGAACACGCAAACACAGAAAGGCTCCGGCCTGATGGTGGAATTGAACTCAGGATCTTCCTGCTGTGAGGCAACGGTGCTAACCACTGCACCGCCGTGCAGAATGCTACCTTCAAAATAGTCTGTAAATAAAAGAATCAGTGAAAAGGTGGCACTTCTAAATGATTTACTCTGCAGATTACAAGTTTTACAGTTTCACTAAGTCTGTGCAGGTTTTCAGTCATAACAGCTTGAAGGCAACAGGAACGTTCCCTCTGAGGTGAAGAGAAAGAAAAGGAACATTAAAACTAGAGATGGCACGATACCATTTTTTATGTCTGATACCGATATCATACATTTGGATCGCTGCCGATACCGATATAGTGTGTTATTTAATCAATAAAACTGGTTTTTACATATCTTGCTGCTTTTTGTATAAGTTCATACTCAAGTTAAAAAAACAAAACACTAAAGCTATTCTGTTATACCTGTATGCAAAAAATACACTGCACCCAAAATATTTCATAGTTCAGCAAAACTGATCAATCTAATAAACTTAAACCTGCTCCATCCTCCCTATTCTGGTATTTTAAAGAGTAAGCAACCTAACTAATAGGGTTGCAAACTCCCAGCAAAAAAATAAAAAAAAAATAGGGAACCACCCCCACCCTCCACCTCATGATGCTTAATCGACGTAATCAACTTTAATTTGATGCAGTGTGAAAAAAAATGCACAGAAATAAATTATTTTTCAAGAAAAAATAAATAGATTCAACATCTTTCTTCACAGACTGCAGACTGCACAGATGGTTCCCAAAGGAAAAAGTATTATAGCTTACTATTAACAGTTCATCAATCAATCAATCAATCAATCAGTCTTTATTCATAAAGCACTTTTCATACAAAAAAATGTAGCACAAAGTGCTTTACATAGTTAAAAGCAGCCCACCCCACCCTCCAACTCACTCCCCACACTCTCATTAACATAAATGATGTGAATACACACATACCACCCACACCCACACACGCGCACACTTAAAGAGTAAAATTGGGCTGGGTTCACATGAGTCAAGTGAGGAAACACTATCACAGGGAGCCGTCTGCACCGGGAGCCGGTCACAGACCGCAGCCTCCAGGCTGGGCACACAGCAGGAGGGAGGCAAAGGAGCCCCCCAGCCAGGCTGAGAGGACCCCCAGAGACCCAGCAGCCACGGTCGATCACAGCCCCGGTGCAGAGAGCGCCCTCCGAGGAAACACTGGAGATATGACACAATAGGATATATACAGGGTAAAATGATAAAATAAATAAGAACAGGATACAATATAAATATAAATATAAATAGAGTAAGAAGATTAAAAAATGAATAAGAATAAAATATAAATATAAATATAAATATAAATATAAATATAAATATAAATATAAATATAAATATAAATAGAGTAAGAAGATTAAAAAATGAATAAGAATAAAATCAATAAATATTAGGTAAAGCCTAAATTAATAATAGAATAACAGGATAGAATAAATAAGCATAAAATAAATAAACGCTAAGTAAAAGCTAAATTAAAAAGGTGGGTCTTGAGCCTGTTCTTAAAAACATGTACGTTCTCTGCGGCCCTGAGCTCCTCCGGCAGGCTGTTCCACAGACGAGGACCATACCACTGAAAAGCTGCCTCTCCGTGAGTATGTGTCCTGACTTTAGGGACAATCAAAAGGCCAGTACCAGAGGACCTCAGGGTCCGCGAGGGTTCGTATGGTAAAAGCAGATCTGAGAGATAAGAAGGCCCAAGACCATTAAGACATTTAAAAACCAATAAAAGAACTTTAAAATCGATCCTGAAACACACGGGGAGCCAGTGCAGCGATTCTAAAACCGGTGTAATGTGGGCCCGCCCTCTGGTCTTCGTCAGCACACGAGCTGCCGAGTTTTGCAAGAGTTGTAAAGTTGAAATATTCTTCTTAGGAAGACCAGAGAGCAGGGCATTACAGTAATCAATGCGACTGGTAATAAAAGCATGCATCAGCATCTCCGTGTTGGCCCGAGAGAGAATAGGGCGGACTCTGGCTATATTTTTTAGATGATAAAATCCAATTTTGGTTACATGTTTAACATGTGGGATAAAACCAAGCTCAGAGTCAAAAATAACACCCAGGTTTTTCACTTGTAGCGAAGGACATAGTGAAAATGCCTCTAATTTAGACAAGAGTTTCTCTCTCTGAGCCTCAGGACCGACGATTAAAACTTCAGTTTTGTCCTGGTTAAGCTGTAAAAAGTTTTCTGCCATCCAAGATCTTATATCCAAGATACAGTTAAAAAGGGCATCCATTGGTCTGGTGTCATCAGGAGACACGGAGATGTACAGCTGCGTGTCATCAGCGTAACTGTGGAAGTTCACTCCATGCCTCCTGATGACACCGCCGAGAGGGAGCATATACAAATTAAAAAGTACAGGGCCTAGAACCGACCCTTGAGGCACACCACATGTCATTTTATGGATCTTAGAGGAGCATGTATCCATACTCACCATAAAAGATCTGTCAGAGAGATAGGAAGTGAACCAGTTGTGTACAGCACCAGAGAGGCCCACCATGTGTTTCAGTCTGTTTAAAAGAATAGCGTGGTCTACTGTATCAAAGGCTGCGCTTAGATCCAGCAGCACCAGGACTGAGAGCTTTTGGGCGTCCCAGTTACATCTAAGATCATTTAAAACCTTTAGGAGAGCCGTCTCTGTGCTGTGGTTCACCCTAAATCCAGACTGGAATATCTCCAGGATCTGTCTATCATTGAGAAAATCAGTAATCTGAGTAAAAACAAGTTTTTCTAAGATTTTACTTAAAAATGGTAAGTTGGATACAGGTCTGTAGTTATTAAAATCATTACAATCCAAATTGCTCTTCTTCAGAAGGGGCCTCAGCACCGCCGTTTTAAAGGCAGCAGGGAAGACACCCAACTGAAGAGAGCAATTCATCATGTATAAAAGCTCAGCCTCAAAAAATCCATAAAGTGTTTTAAAGAGTGAAGAAGGGATTGGATCTAAAAGACATGTGGTGGGTCTCACTGTGGAGAAAACTTTCTGAAGGTTCTCAGCATTAACCAGGACAAAGCTGTCCAGTGTCTCCTCAGGTACAATCGAGCCCTCAGATGTGTTTACAATCATATCGCGATTAGATAAAATATCAGATCTGATGGCGCTGATCTTTCCCCTGAAGTGGTCTGCAAACTGCTCACAGAGCGAGTCTGTGGGCTTCTTTGGGAGCTTTTAAAATCAGGGTTAAATAAATGATCTATGGTGGAAAAGAGGACCTTGGGATTATTTTTGTTATTACTGATTATTTTGGCGAAGTATGAATTTCTTGAGTTCCTTAATGTATTATTGTACATTTTAAGTTGCTCTCAGAGTATTTGATGGTTAATTACATTTTTATTTTTCCTCCATCTCCTTTCTGCTGCCCTGCAGTTTCTTTTGAGTGTTTTGACTTCTGAC
>NW_024584654.1:0-1334 GCF_018398535.1 Haplochromis burtoni
TGTGGAACTCTCTCCCTTTGAGCCTGAGATCTGTGGACTCAGTGGTCACTTTTAAAAAACAGCTAAAAACCCATCTTTTTAAACTTGCTTTTAGTTGATTTTTATTTTTAGGTTTTAGCTTCTGTGAAGCACTTTGTGATTTTTATCTTGAAAGGTGCTATATAAATAAAGTTTTACTTACTTACTTTTACTGGAATTATATTGTAGTAATGACAGTGATTCAATTATTTCCTGTAACCTTGAAGCCATTTAGTTACTTAAGCAGAGTGTGGTGTTGGAACCTGCTGATGATGTAGTGCATAATACATTGGGGATCAAATGAGTCAATCCCTTTTTTGCTCTGATGTTTGAGCTGTTCTTTAGTGAATGTGGATACTAAGATTATTTTCAAGTGAAGTGTTTCCCTCCTCTGTTTTGCTAAAAGTCTCCCTCTAAATGCTGATAATTGTTGGATCGTTCAGTGAATGACATTTAGGATATTTATTGTAGTTAACAAAAAGAGAGAGCACATTTCTCATATATTGGCTTCTCTTTACTGGATCCCTGTTAAATCCAGAATCTAATTTAAAATCCTGCTCCTCACACAAAAGGGCTTGAATAATCAGGCCCCATCTGATCTTACTTGTTGTTCCTAGACTAATTAAAAGTAGAATAGGAGGCAGAGCCTTCAGTTTTCATGCCCCTCTTTTGTGGAACCAGCTTCCAGTTTCAGTTCGGGAGACACTATCTCTTTTAAGATTAGACTTAAAACTTTCCTTTTTGCTAAAGCATATAGGGGTGGATAGGGGACCTTGGATCCTCCCTTAGATATGCCGTAATAGGCGTAGGCTGCTGAGGGATTCCTCATGTGTTAATACACCTCTCTGCATTTAATTATGTGTTATCATTATTCTCTGCCTCTCTTCAATAGCATGTCTTTGGCCTGTTTTCATCCACTCACCCTCAACTAGTCATTGCAGATGGCAACGACTAGTCCCTGGTTCTGCTGGAGGTTTCTTCCTGTTATACGGGAGTTTTTCTTTCCTACACCGCAAATTCAAAAGTGTTAAATTTTTTGGTGTTAATAGTCTCCTTGCAAAAGTAGAGTTAATTTTACTCTAAGCAGAGTCACATTCTTTTAATGTAACTCTGAGGTGTAATAGTTAAGGTGTAGTTGTCATGGTCCTGGGCCATGTTGGCCCAGTGTTCTTAGTTTTCTTGTATGTTTGTATGTTTGTATTTTGTTCCTTATTTAGGCCATGTTTTCTGAGTTGCCCTGTTGTGTTGTTCCCTAAGTGTTTTTCCTTCATGGTTTTTACCCCCTGTGTGCCCCTCTGTGTATCTGTGAGCCCTCG
>NW_024584654.1:3155-5337 GCF_018398535.1 Haplochromis burtoni
GCTGCTCATAGGGGGGTCATATGATTGTTGGTGTTTTCTCTGTTTTCTTTGTATCATTGTAGGGTATACCTGATATTATTTCCCTGAGGAAACTGTTGTTGTGATTTGGCGCTGTATATATAAAATTGAATTGAACTGATTGTCAGTGCACGGCAGCACAAACAACACAAATCACAGAGGAGTGCACTTATAGGTTGGTCAAGGATCGGCTGATGTCTTGGGTGTTCAACCTGGTATTAGTTCTCTTTGGAAATATTAGAATTGATTTCATATGAATCTTATGAACAGTATGACCCCAACACCTTGTAAAGCAAACCAGAAAACCAAGGGAAAGAAAGCCTGATAAGTCTGATAGATGAGTCACATCACCTTTGAGTCCATGATTTTTACCCAGTTACTTGTTTCAGATGCCTTTCAACTACACAATGAGACATCAGCACAGAAGAAAGGATAGTTATACATTTAAATCAGGGTCAGGAGCTCAGTGGAAGACAAACAACAGACGGACAGATGTGTGTCAGCTGTGAGCTATTATTAATCCTGCAGGAAAGTAGGGCCGGCTGATTCCTACAAAACACAAAATGCGTACAGTGTGTTCACATATTTCTTACATAAGACAAGCACTGCCGAAAAAGGATTTCTGCATCATAGCTTTGCAATATGAGTGTGAGGATCTGGCTGGTGACTTTATATTTTAAAAA
This sequence comes from Haplochromis burtoni, assembly GCF_018398535.1. Classification (NCBI taxonomy): domain Eukaryota; kingdom Metazoa; phylum Chordata; class Actinopteri; order Cichliformes; family Cichlidae; genus Haplochromis; species Haplochromis burtoni. The sequence goes on from NW_024584654.1 coordinate 3,857, forward strand.
AAAAAAACCCTTCTTGGAAATCAGTCAGGAGGGCAAAATATAGCTAGATTTGTGTTTCGCTCCAAGTCAGATTCCTGATATGTTTTAATCTCTCTTGAATCACAGGAAGAAACTTTATTAGCTTATTTTTCAAACGTTTCTCAAAACGTTTGAGACTTGATTGCGAAATGTGATTTTCTGAAGTTCACAACATTTCACTCTCTCCTCAGCACTTCAGAAGTCTGTGGTGATTGTAGATTAACTTTTTAAGCTTGAATTCAAAAGGTGGAAAAAAGCTTCATGCTTTGATTTTCACCCCAAATAATTTTATGAATAATAATGATTTGCCAAAAAGTACTATAAGCTGACGGTGACCTTGCGGTTATATTTTTGTGTCTGTCAATAAATTTCACTGAAAGGAAAAAATATAATATAAAGATATAAAAATATATTTCTGCAATAGTTTAATTTTAATTGAATGAATACCTTAAAACCTGGAATGCCACATATCGATCTACCAGCCCCAGAACACAACCTCACCGTATTCTTCAGCAAGACATCTCTATGTCTTTGTGCATTTCCATGGTGTTGAGGCTTCCTGAAGATCTGTGATCAGCACATGTACCAGAAACATTCACTGGACAAGCTGTAGTTCACAATTATGTTAACTGATGACATGCAAGCACAGATGTGCAAGCATTTTCAGAACATATACTGCATTAAAGTGCCTTGTAATGTAACTTTCTGTAGCCTAACAGCCTCAACTGATTTTGACGTGGACTGAAGCCTTCTTTTTCCCCGGTGAAAGGGTATGGAGTTTATGCTACCTCCCAAGGCTTTGCCTCAGGGCCTCTCTTCAGTACTGCACTGTTGGTCGTTTGTAGCTAGCCAGCAAATGTTCAGTGTCTGTTTGGCAATGTTATATCTAACAAGATGCTAGTGGAGTGATGTTGTGGTTAGCGATGTCACCTCATAGAAAGAAGGTCCTGGATTCAAAGCCTACCTGGAGGCGGGCGGGCAGGGGGCTTTCTGTGCCGAATTTGGATTTTCTCTCCAGGTACTCCACCTTCCTCCCACAGCCCAAAGGCATGCATGACATTTTGGTAATTAGTGATTGTAAATTGGCTGTTGCTGCAAACGTGAGCATGACTGTGTACTCTGCCTGTCAGCCTTATACGGCTGGAGTAGGCTCCAGCCCCCTTGTGACATGCAAGAAAAAGAAAATGGATGGATATAGAGACAAGTTAAAGAGAGAGAGCTGAGATCCCAATAAGTGCCTATGCTTTGTCTGTAAATTATAAATAAAACCTACTGCTGTGTTATCTGTATCACCCTGCAGCATATCCTCTGGGTTATTTGGTTAAACAGTGGTATTTGGGGCAGTTTTGGGGTAGGAGGTGTAAATGAGTGGGTTTTTTATGCATAGACATTACCAGTGTTGGGACTAACGTGTTATTAAGTAACGCGTTACAGTAACTACGTTATTATTGTGGTAACAAGCA
>NW_024584654.1:6991-13841 GCF_018398535.1 Haplochromis burtoni
CCAGTTACGGAAGCAACACATTAACAAGAGAATTCTGAGTAAAACCAAAGTTACTTTCCCTAGTAACTAGTTACTCTGAGTAACTTGAAGTAATTGAATTACTTTTGATAGAAGTAACTAGTAATGTAACTAAGGTACTAATTTAAAGTAACTTACCCAACACTGGATATTACTATGGTGCCATGGAAAAGGGTTTGCCCCCATTCTGAATTCTTAGTTTTCACATATTCGTCACATTGAAGAGTTTCTGGTCATCCATATTAGACAATAACCCAGAACACAGTTTTTTTTGGCAATGTAATTTATTAAGGGGAAAAAAGCTATCCACATCTACCTGGCTCTATGTGGAAAAAATCAATTCAGCTTAATTTTATTTCCATAGTGCCAATTCACAACAACAGTCACATGAAGGTGCTTCATATAATTGCCCTCTAAACCTAATGACTGGTTGTACCAATCTTGGCAGCAAAGCGTGCAATCAAGCATTTGTGATAACCAAAAATGACTCCTTCATATTGCTGTGGAGGAATTTTGCCCACTCTTCTTCGAAATGTAATTTAAATTCAGCCATATTGGAGAGTTTTTGAGCATAAACAGCCTGTTTAAGGTCATGCCACAACACTTCAGTAGGTTTTAATTCCAGACTTTGACTAGACTACTCCAGATCATTCATTTTGTTTATTTTGAGCCATTCAGAGCTGGACTTCCTGGTGTGTTTGAGCCTCAGGATATGAACTGATATCCAAACACTCACTTCAGGGTTTCTGGTAAAGAGCATTTTTGTTACCGCCACTTACAACAAGTTGTCGAGGTTGTGAAGCAGCAAAGCAGCCCCAGACCATCACACTACTGCCACCATGTGTGACTGTTGGGATGAGGTTCTTGGATAGTTTTATTCCCTTTTTATAGATGAAGTCACCATTGGAAGTCAGCATTTAATCTTTGTCTGACATTAAAATGTGATGATTTCAGTTTGACAAATATGCAAAAATACTGAGCTATCAGGAAGGGAGCAAAGACGTTTCCACTTGACTGTACAGTATGCATGTCCCTTCTGTGTTTTTTGGTTTTAATGTGTTGCTACTTTTTTCGTGAGCAGCATCAAATTCATGGACCTTTTGGGGGACTCTCCTATAGTCGTCAGACAGTCTACAGAAGAGTGCACATATGAAACATATCAACACTTTATACTGATATCTTTTTCTTGAAACATTTTTTAAAATGGTTGGTGGTAGATTGCAGGATGCCATAAGGAGACTCCCCAGTGTTCGACTTGGTGAAAAATGTCTCGACATTACTTGAATGCTAGGCTGCTGCCATGAACAACTACCCTTGAGTATGTTTTTTGTGATGGAGAGATCATTCAGAGTAGAGAACAAGTTGGATATGGGCATCACATATAACAGAAGCCCACTAGAACTCGCAGCTTACCTCAGCCACCCATCAAGAAGTCCTAACCAGACTGGTCCTGAATATGGACTGGTCCATTTCTTTTAAAGCAAAACTAAACTTTACAGGACTTTATGAGTGACATTGGAGAGTGCCAGTTTAGATTCCTAATGGTATCTAATGTATCTCCTGCAAAGGATTCAACAACTAAAATACCAAAAAGAAATGACTTTCATAACAAGCTGAAAGGCTGCAAAGTAGTTTGTTACTGCACTACAAATCCTGCTTTATAGTGCAGACCCCTGAAGTTGTTGAAATTAAACCAAATGAGAAAATCTGAGCTAAACAATTTCATCTGACACCAAAACTGGGAGTGAAATGTCAGATTGAATGACATTTTCATGGCAATTTAATGAAAAATCTAAGCCTGCACTAAAACTCACTGACTTTAACAATATTGAATATATAAAGTACTTCAGTTAATGCACATTATATTGATGTCATTCCTTGATTAAACCCAGAGTCCCAAAGGCCTGTTGCTAAAAGATACAAATTGCTTGTACAGTACACGGTTTGACCTTTGCTTAAAGACTCCGCTTATTTCCATTCTTAGAGACTTTGATTTGCTGGTGATTGATTTTTTTTAAATTTTGTTTTACGTGTGGTTTAATAGCTCTCATGCAGACACCCTATTAATGTCCCGGGCTAATTACGACAGCCAATAAAACCAGTCAAGCACACTTGTAATTATGAAATGTGAAGTAGTTTCAAAGGCAGAACGAGAACAAGGACGAGAACAAGGGTGGATCAAATTTCAACCAAAAAAAGAGACATGTCAGAGTTCCCCTCCATTGTGTTCCACGTTACTCAGGAAGTGTAAGTTATTTGTTATTGTTTATCTTTCATAATATTGCTGCAGTTATTACCTAGTATAAAAAAAATGCAAGTTAAAATATTCATCTTATTCCTATATTATTTTTTCTAGCACTAGCACCTTCAGAACAGCGATATAGAGATGTGAAGCCAGGTCCTTGTTTAATTTCTTTCACATTAATTGGAACAATACAGAGTCATTTCTGTGAGAGCTATCACAAACACAGAGGGCTAGTGGACAGAAAGCAGTACTCCTCGTGGCACATCTGGCAGAGATGACAAGGAGCCGTTGATAAGATAAGATAAGATAACCTTTATTAGTCCCACACGTGGGAAATTTGTTTTGTCACAGCAGGAAGTGGACAGTGCAAAAGTTATGAGGCAAAAATTAGGATACAATAAGAATAAATACAGTACACAACTGTACAGAATAGAATAAAATACTATATACAGTAGAATAAAATAAAATACTATATACAGTAGAATAAAATAAAATAAATATACAATAAGATAAAAATAGAATACAAATACAAATGCTATATACAACTGAGTAAGAATACAACGATGACAGAAAGGATAAGTAAAGAAACCAGACTAAAGATGCATGGAACATGTTTAACACTTGAAATCTTAACATAGGCTTGATAAGAAAAGAAAATTACAGAACCAGGGCATTGAAAAAAATTGTATGCATACAGGTTTTCCTTTATATAATTACTGGACTTTATGAGATAGCTGAACATATGAGGATTGCTGTTTACTTGGAATAACCTGAAATTCATTTGTGGTCTGAAATAGCCTCACAGCCAGCTAACTTTACTAACTTCAACTAAGTTAAAGCAAAGTTAACTATTATACCAATATGACTGTTCTACAAAGAGTATGTAGTGGGATAATTTAATTTAGAGAGAGTATAACTGAGTCAACTGTAGAAACAATTAAAACCAACAGTGACAGTAAGTGATGAATAAAATAAGATTGAAAATGACTAGAACAGAGACATGAAAGGCACACAAGGGCAAACATTATGAGACACAGAACATGAGCCTGCAAATTAAAGCAGGATCTGGTGCTTAACAATATAATTTCAGATTTAGCGCTCGGTTTTCATGGTTACTTCTTGATTTAGTCGTTCGTTTTTAGGAACTGCACTAAAGAGTATGAATGGCACGCAGATCGTCAGAAGAGCAATACGATCCTAAAAGAAAAAGGCTCCAGAGTCTTGCAATTTTTGAGTTTGTGTGAGCTGATGACAGTTGTGTATTTTTTTCTTTATTTTTTTCAGACCATTGATATCTATCAATGCCTGAACAGTGGAGCAGTGATAATGAAGAGCCTTACATCTACGGCTTAAGACCTATTAAGCTACAACGTCATGATATACTTAAGTATCTTTGGGAGTATTAGTATAGTATTGTGTATATAGTATTATAGTATTGTGAAAAAACTTGTGGATGAAGTTGTGGAATTATTCTTCCTGTCTGCTTCTTTTTTTTTTTTTTCTTTTTTTTTAACAGACTTTACTGGGGGAAAGAAGGGGAGAAAGAAAGAGGGAAAGAGAAACAGCTGAGAAGAGGGACGGGGGAGAAGGGCAAAAAAACCAAAAACCAACTAATAACGGCAGAAAAAAAAAAAACATATATCGAATCACCTGGATCACCTGCTTGAGAAAGAAAAAAGAAAACAAGCAGAAGAGAAACAGAGTCAATACAATAAACAACATCACAATGATATATGGGAATATGACAGTAAATACTAAATATTAAACATTATTGTGCAGCACATAAGATCAACACGAACACAGTGTGCTTTGAGGTAGGAGCCAAAAAGGGTGTAGTTTGTGGGTGTGATCACCCGTGTGTACACCTGTGAGCATGGACGCGCTTGTTTTTTTTTAAAAGGTTCCTTCATGTAATGATCTGCTAGAGGGTGTGGGGGGGCCACAGCCCCGTCCTCCAGGGCATGAAGCAGGTATGGAGGAGATCAAAACTCCAGACATCCAGAGGCCCCCAGAACACAAGAGACCAAGGAAGACCAACAGAGGGGCAGCCGCGCCACTGTCCCAGAAGAGCGAGGAGGTCCCAGATGAGGGCTCACTCAGCAGCCGCGGAGCAGAAGCCAGGGGGAGTTGCAGTGACGCGCCCGTGAGCTCCGCCGGCAGCCAGCCGTGCCTGAGTGACCGAGCCCCAGGCCGAGAGGCCGGGGGCACCCCACTTCCGAAGTGGCCCGAGCGAGCCCCAGGCTCCAGGCCCCGATAAGCGGCCGCCAAGGAGTGAGCCGGTGTGTACCTGGACGCCCATCCCCGGACACAAAGAACCACCAACGCACCGATGTCTGAGGGAGTCCGCCACTGGCAGGGGAAGTGGTGGTAGGGGGAGATAGGCCTCCAAACCTTGGAGGGCCTGAGATGTCCCCAGAGAGGTGGCGTCTGACACCCAACCTGACATATAGACACAGACATACAGGCACACACAGAATACAAACATCCATTCCCACCCTCATGCTCTCATATGCACTTACTCCACACTCAACCAACGTGGAGACAGACATAAAGAGACGCTGTACACACGATCACACTCCCCAAGCGTACTCTAAGCCCCGGGTCTAGGTACCCTTGCCCCTGGAGGGGGGGAACTGCACCCAGACCCAGGTGGTGTTACCTTCCTGTCTGCTTCTTAATAGGCTTCGCCTAGAATTGTTCTAAACCGCACAAAAAATAAGAAATAAAATAAGAGCATGTAAAATTACCATCAGATTTATGAAATGTGTTTATTGGTCAGTTTTTTCAATCTGTATAAATCCACAGACTACACTCCCTTCCTACAGCCTGCATAAAGCCACACCTCCATTTGTCTGTATTAGGAGACACGCTTACATCCAGGTGAAGTGATGTCTGGCTGAATCAAACAGGAGGTGAAAGCCAGAAAAGACACATCTTTCTAAAATGTGTTGAAATGTTTAAAGACAGACAGTCCTTCATTATTTGTTTTTATGGTCTAAAGCACTTCTGAATTTGCTAATAGAGTATCCACAAATTCAGGGGTTAATACTGATGAATTAAACCTTCATAAGTATTGTTTAAACACACATATGTGTGTTTCAGTGTTTGTGAGGGCCTACCTCTCTCTTTCTCACACACACACACACACACACACACACACACACACACACACACACACACACACACACACCAGTGTGGGTGAGTTTTCAACATTGAATCACTGCAAATGTGCTGTCAGCATTTCGACTCTGTGACAGCTTTAATTGGCTGAGTGCTCATATTTGTACATATATGTTTATGAGGGAAAAAGATTGAACTGGGGGATGAAACTACAGCAGAGAATCCGGAGATGAGAACTAGAAGCGAACTGGAGCGCTCCTGTTGCGGTCAAACTAAGACGGAGTATTGATCTTTATAAGTCCCCACTCATAAATGGTAAAAGAACTTAAATGTTTAAAACTGAATATTTTTGACTCGGACCTGATTAGATAATCAAATCATTTCATTAACTTTAATTAAATTTGTATCTGATATCCTGAAATAGTGGCTGGAACACCTGAAAATGGACCAAGACTGTCAGCTACAGATAAGATATCCCACTCTGATGCATCCTCAGTTTTCTATAATAGACTCATATACGCTATCAAACACATTATTGTTATTTCTGTCGTTGTATCTGTGCGAGGAAGTCACGGTTTGACAGTCTTCTTGAACATCTTTAGGCGGTGATGTCTTTTCTATTGTTCAGATAATTGTGTTTCAGATTGTGTCATAAAACCCTGCAGGCTTTATGTGGCAAAAAGTAATTCTTCACTCCAAGTTGTCAGTGTGATGCTGACGAAATAAACAGCCCGTAATGTAAAACGTATTCCACTCAATGAATTAATGACTTCCTTTTCTAAATGTAAACTTGACATGAAATCTGAATTTTATGAATCCGAACTTGCCGTGGAACTTATATACACATTGAACTTGCTGTGTTTTTGTGGAAAATTTGTCCTCAAAAAACACAATGTGTAAAAATGCTTTTTCCAGGGGTATGGCACAAAAAGTTAATCGGTTTAGCGTATAAATGTGCACTATATATTTTACCCATTAGCTTTTTGATTTGGTCAAAATGAACTCAGACAGGCCAGTTTACAGTGACCAGCCAAGACTCTCAAGGCCTTTACACACCTGACCTGTAAAATCAATAAAAATATTTAGTGCATTTGAAATATTTTTACTCTTAACACAGCTGCCACAAATTCGTCCAGTGTATTTTCACTGGACGAATTTGTGGCATTTATTTATTTGAACCAAGATTTGACCAATCAGATCACTGCTTTTGGTAACAAGTGCATTCATAGCTCAAATATTGCACCAGTACTACGGTAAATGTACAATAATAGGGAAATAACAAGAGTTCAAACTGTCCCACTCACATCCTTTCATATGTATGAAAGCTTTAACTCCTAGATCAAACCATGGTATTCTCCCTGCTGCTGCTTTCCCATGAGAGATGGATGAACCCAGAGTCTCCTCTTTTTTCCTTTTCTCCTTTAGGAGCAGGAAGACCAGTTCATAATCACTTCATGTCAACTTCAT
>NW_024584655.1:0-13830 GCF_018398535.1 Haplochromis burtoni
AAAAAGGGGGGAGGGAGAAAATAAATACTTATGTGATGTAACACAAGCTTATAGGATCATGTTATATACTTTTCCATAGCATTACATTTGAATTCAACAGTTCAATCTTTCAAATAACGGACAGATATTTGTGAAATCATGATACATTTGTGAATGTATTTTAACAATCTAAATATGCATATGTACAGACAGATACATTTAATAATCATGAAAATTATGTTTTATTACATTACAGTGATTTAACGTTAATTTACATTTGAAATGTGAAATCAGTCTATTTACGTAACTTTAATGATATTCTAGAAGAACAGAACAAAACTGTAAAATGCACAGTAAAATACTTTTATATTAGGATTTTTTCCTACAGTGCAGCCATACCCGCGACCTTGTGGTTGTTAGTTCACATTCATTGGCCGATGCTTAGCGTCATGTTATTATGTCTCCCAACATCCAATGGCATGTCACATTGTTTTCATGGCCACACCCTCACCCCAGGTGCAGAGGCCTACAGGGTGTTAGATTTTGTATTGTTGATTGTCATTTATGCTTAGAAATATTTAACCATATATGCTTAGAGGTGTATAATCAATTGTGTAGTGATAGGACTGTGATCTTTAGCAGGCTGTAAAGGCTTGGTGTGTATTCCACACTAGAATGCACACCCACAGTCTAGGAACATCAGAGAGGTCCTATCTTCTCTTTGTTGATATATGGTATAGCAAACACACGTATATCTCTTTAAGTATAAGAGCCTTTTGTTTAGATAGATCTGCTAGACGCCTGGCACCAGCTTTGGGGAGTCTTCACAGGGTCACATCTTGACCTCACACAAATCACACACACACACACACACACACACAGGCAAGGTACTCTTTGTGTGTATGTAGACGTCATATGTTAATGAACCTATGCATATTCATGTAACCTCAATAAAAGGACAGTGTTACGGGAGAACGGACGAGAGCAACTGGGGTCAAGCGAAGGAACGGCGTTTGTCCGGTTCTCTCCCGTGCACGAGAAACATGAAGAACTTTGCCTACTTGTGTCTTGCTTTGCAGTGTAATTATATTGTCTTCAACGTTCCAGCGGATAGGTTCAAGCTACAAACCTATCATTAATTGGTCCTTCGAGCCGGATCCCTGGAGTCGGCATTCACCGAGGGGAGAAGAGGCACGCTGAAAGACTGACGTCAGCCAGGAAGTTCCTGTGGATTCGCTGTCTGTCTTTTCTCCTCGATGAATGACGATCGGCGGGATTCGAGGCTGATATTACACGCTAAGCAACGCCGAGTAAGTTGAGAGAGCGACTCTATAACCGCAGAACTGGGTTAGTGTCCCGAAAAAGAGGTTTTGGTAAAATTGCCCAAAGGCCCAAGCGTCCGGTGAGTGTCCGGTTTTGAAATCGCCCTGGGTTTGTGTCCCGAGCGTCCCTTCATTGGGTTTTGTCGCCTGGGTGTGTGTCCCGAGCGTCCCTTCATTGGGTTTTGAAATCGCCCTGGGTGTGTGTCCCGAGCGTCCCTTCATTGGGTTTTGTCGCGCGACTGGGTGAGCGTCCCACAACTGGGTTAGGGTCCCGAGCGGTCCGGTGTGAGTCCGGAGTAGGCCTATTTTGTGTTGTTGTCGTTGTCGTTGTTGTCGTCGTCGTTGTTGTTGTGTGAGTGTGTGCGGAGCAGAACACGTGGTCTGTGACACCGACTGTTGTTGTTATCATGGGTTCCTAAGCAACCAAGAGTGTGTCAGAGGGTGACAGACGTTTGTGCTGGACTTTGCTCCTGGCAGCACAAAGTATTTAAATAAAAATGAGAGAGAGTGACGGCTCCTTAGCTGCGCGGGTTCACGCGAGCGCGGTCGCGCGGGTTTCACGCGGACCTGAGCCGTGCGGTTAATCGCAGGCTTATAAATGGAAGAGTTAGAAGTTTTCAGAAAACACACCAGCCTTGAAGAGCGTGTGGAGAAGGCCAGCCCACATCAGCAGCACTTGAGATGTGCTCTGGTGAATGGCTTTCCCCCACCCCTTGCTGACACAAAATGTTTATTCTTTAGCTTGCCCTGATCGACAACAGCCTGTGTGCCAGACCATAGATTTAATTGAGGTGGATAATTGTTAAAAGTTGCTCAAATTTAGTACAATGACATATGAGGTGAAGTGATATAGATAAATATTTAAACTAATGAAGTGCATAGAGGCACTTGACCTGTGTGAAAGACTGTCGTCTTATTATGAGCCATTGTTGAGATATAGAGCACACCTGTGAAAACAACTAATATGCTGAACCCTGTATGAAACATCTAAAAGTACATGATGGAGAAGCTGAATTGAATATGAAAGTGTAAGACTTTGCCACTGTGGGCAGAGCATGCAACTACTGTGTGATGTTGCGTTGCAGTTTCTTCTGAGCTGATGAGCAAGCTACACATTATCAGATCAAGAGCTGTCTGAGAGCTACTCAAAGAGGGGGAAGCAGAGCTATGATAACTGTGATAACTGGAGTGTGCAGCGTTTCCGTGAGCAGTTTTCCTGCATCTTGACTCATGTGTGTAGAGTGTTCATAGCATCAGCATCATGTTTTTGTTTATTTGTTTTGTTGGGTTGAAAATAATTAAATAAACTTGTGATCATGCCTATGGATCACCATGGCACATATCACCAGCCATATGATTTATTTATGCAGATGAAAAAGTGAGTGTGAATGTGTCTGACGTCACAGTGTTTTTGTGCGCTGTGTAAAAGTAATTGCCTTTGATTGTGAGAGCGGTGATTCTGCAGGTCACCAGCTATTGTAAAGAAAAAAAAAAGAGTGAAAAAGAGACAAAATTTACATTGTAGATGAAAAATAATTATAGGAAAAAGGTTTTGTGTTGATCAGCCAAGAACAACTACAATCTTATTTTCTGCTTTTAAGAAAGGACTGTTCACAAAAACAAGAGAGAGAGAGAGAGATGTGTGTTGATTAAGCAGTGATAATAATAATGAAAATGTCTTAGTTTGTCACTTTCAGGTGAAAAGCAGACCTGAATCAATTCTCCACGGGCAGCAGTCGGAAGAAAATTATAGGTTGAAATCATTAGAAAAAATTAGAAACACCCAGCCAGAATTTTTTGGCTGAATTGTTTTGCAGCTTCCCGTCCTCATCCTGAACAAGCAAGCTCCAAGGAAACTAATCTCTCCCTGAAGACACCGAGTGCAGTTTCAGAAGCACGAGCATGAACATCAACAGTGGACAGGAGTCCAAGAGACAATACCAGAGTTCTGAGCAGAGAGGTCCAGCAGCGCTGTGGGCAAACGGCATCAGAAAGAGAAGAACCACCATCTAGATTGGATGGATGGAGATGCGTTTCCAGCCAGCTGCAACCTCACTGTGTGTGAAGGACTTTTGAGAAGACTGTCTGAGTTTGACATTTGCCATGTTTGGAGTGAGATGGCAATAAAAGAGACAGTGGGACAAAGAGAGAGACACAGGACAAAGCTGAAGGAGAACTGCCGGCTATTGGACTGTTGAAGTGGGAGAGGACAACAGAGTGAGAGGACAACAGACAACAGAGAGGAGTGGTGAGAACACAGAGGAATGCTGTTATTTAATGTGGGAAATCAAAATTTGGGTTAGCAAACCTGGGGAAAAGAAAACTGACTGCTTAAGTTGGAAAATTGAGAAGGAGTCTGAAACACTGCAAAAAAGAAACATATACAAAATCACACACACAAGCAGAACATGCATTAACCCTACTAACAAACACAAGAGAGCTCATGAAGATTAGACAACATCTTAAGCATGTGAGTCTGTTTATCATCTTGTCCAAGTCACTTAGTGTGATGCAAAGACCAGTGGACTCATAGCACATTAGTTAAGAAATGATCAAATAATAGTAGAGAAGTGTGTAGGAAAGGCAGCTTTAAGAACATGCTCTGCTGGAGATGCAGCTCCACAGACATGCATTAAACCTGCCTAATAACACAAACACATGTAATGAAAATTAGCTTGTTATCTTTCATCAGTGTTAAAATAGTGTCAATTTAGCAGACACTTGTTATCAAATACTGAATTTATCCAATGCAAAAATTGACTCTCTAGGTTGCAGGACAACAGTTTAACTTTTGTGGGAAAAAAGATTCTGGTTTGACCAACCAGTGATCAGACAATAAATTTAGTTGTTGATATAGTAAATTGGGAGATGCTTCCTGCTTGATTGATGCAGCACAAGTAATTTACTGTATGAGGGAAATTCTATTTTTGTGATAACATTTTGAACATGCATTTCTGTTGTCCTGTCATCTTAGTGGGTTAATAGCTGATATGCAAATTAGTTGATCGTTCTTAGATTAATGAAAGGTGACTGAATTCTAGCACGAGTGTGTTGGAGTTTGTTGTGTGTTGAGTGGAGACTCTAAAACACTGAGTTTCCTGTTTTGATGTGCGAGTGAATCCTGTACCTAGATACACAACTCTGAATACGTCAGAACAAACTTCTTTTGTGAAGTGCATGACAGCATGTCACATGTTTTATGATGAAGGGAAAAAGGAAAACTGAATAAAATGGGTGTGTGGCCTAAATGAGTGAAGAGCACAGACCTGGGATTAAACTCATAGCTAATAAGACATTAGGCTTATGTTGTGTGTTGTGCAGCTGATGGTTGGTTTGGAGTTAATCTAGCTGATGATTTTTCTTTTGTTGTGAAGTTGAGCCTGCCAATTAGTATGATGGTATGATAAACCATGCTAATGGTATGATTTACCCTCCTGAGATGAGGAGCTTGTGTCATGACTTAACAAGGCCTTTTTATTTTGATACTTTCACAGTGCACTGAAAGTTTTGTTTGATAATCTCTGTCGTTTGAGCAGATCTGCACGATTAGAACAGAAAGCGCTGTACGACACGTCGTCGAGGAAATTGTTACAAGTGAGTTTCTCCACATTAAAATGGGCTCTGGAGAAAGCCACTTATTCTGGGACAATTAGAAAGTAAGTTCCTGTCCGAAAAGGATTCAGCGATGTAATCCGAACAAAAGTTCTTCTTTTTCTTTTTGAAATGATGTCATTTTGCTGGAAGTGGAAACTAAATGCGACGACAGGTTCCACTATCAGCAAGGAATGAATGAATGAGTGAAAGGAAAAAAAAACAAAAACTGACTGACTGGTAAAAGCTAACAAAAGCTGACAAGACTTTACTGATGTAACACGACTGTGTGAAGTTAACCCCCACTTGACAAAGGTGCAGATGAATCTATGTGTGTTTCCTTTTACAGGAGCAGAAGATGACAGCCACTTTCGAGGTTGCGTGATGATTTAACCTTTTAAGTGCCACTTTCTGTGTCGGTGCATCTACCAGGGGTGTTATTCACTACCTTGTGTTGCTCACAGAGGAAACTGTGAGAAAGTGTGTATACATCTGCGCAGCGCTAACATTTGCATTTCTTTTCTACAGCATGACAGTTCTTCATGTGAATTGATGATGCGATTTATACCAGGACAACTGGTTGATGTTTTTTCCTACTACAGGATTTCTGGGTTTATGTGTGAAGAAAACTGTGTTTACAGGTTATGAGTGGTGATGCTGTTACACTGTGTTTTTGGGAAAATGTGACGGTTACTTTGATGATATGAATAACATTCTTTCCACAGCAATGGATGGTTGATTTTATGGTCTTTTTTATGGCACCTCTGGAACCTGTTGACCTGTGTCTGACCTGCGTCTGACCACAGTCAATGTGTATTGCTAATGTTTGTTTTTCTGAGACTGCATGTAGAAGATTCAGCAGAAGCGGACAAGTGACATGAGAAAAACAGATAGGAGATGCAGTGTTTATGGAAAAGTTGAATATGGGCTCTTAGCTGGCCACTTTGAGCCCATAGTAATATATGAGTGGAGTGACTTTGCTTAAGAGCAGTCACCGATTACATTAATGTTGCCTGAGTACATGGGATGATCCATGTCTGAGGCGACTTATGAAAATAATTGTAGTTTACTGATTTGAGAAAACCTGCACATGACACTTGTCTTGCTGATGTTGAATGCTTATTGTTCTTATGATACAATTGTTTACAGGTATGAAGTTTGATTTCACTTCCAGATTTTGCTTTCCAGGCCATGATGGTGTGTATGCAGGCTCCTGGGAGAGCCAGGTGTTAAGCAAACTTAATATGCAAAACACACTAACATCTTTTATTGCAGGGTTACGGAGTTACTCCAGCGGAGATGCCCTGATGTTGCCTGGGACATGATCTAGCTAACCTTTTTCTTTAAGACAGGGATCCAGGTTTGATGAGTTGACTCGTGGGAGTGTCCATGCGTCAAGAGGGGGTCCAGAATTAACATTAAACAATGTTTTCTATTATTGTTGCAGTGATTTGTGTGATTAACCGTTTATTTACAGGTATTAAACCTATGCAAGTGGTGCATCCATGTTCAGATGAGGCTTTGATGGCCTATAAGTGAAGTTCACTGAACTAAAGAATGTGGTTTGATGATTGTTGACATGCTCTCCAAATAGAAGTTTTTCCTCCTAGCAAGGAAATACAGGTGCAGCAGTAATCTCCTGAGAAATCTTCAGAGGCCCAGTGAGAAGCGAGAACCATTCCAGGCATAGCTGACAGCCCAGGCAGTGGTTGAGGTCAAAGGTCAAGCTGGAGGAGCTCAGGGCCGCAGAGAACGTACATGTTTTTAAGAACAGGCTCAAGACCCACCTTTTTAATTTAGCTTTTACTTAGCGTTTATTTATTTTATGCTTATTTATTCTATCCTGTTATTCTATTATTAATTTAGGATTTACCTAATATTTGCTTGATTTTATTCTTATTCATTTTTTAATCTTCTTATTCTATTTATATTTATATTGTATCCTGTTCTTATTTATTTTATCATTTTACCCTATATATATCGTATTGCATCATATCTCCAGTGTTTCCTCGGAGGGCGCTCTCTGCACCGGGGCTGTGATTGACCGTGGCTGCTGGGTCTCTGGGGTCCTCTCAGCCTGGCTGGGGGGCTCCTTTGCCTCCCTCCTGCTGTGTGCCCAGCCTGGAGGCTGCGGTCTGTGACCGGCTCCCGGTGCAGACGGCTCCCTGTTATAGTGTTTCCTCACTTGGCTCATGCGAGCCCAGCCCAATTTTTACTCTTTAAGTGTGCGCGTGTGTGTATGTGTGTGTGGGTGGGGGTGGGGGGATATATGTGTATTGAGAGTGTGGGGAGTGAGTTGGAGGGTGGGGTGGGGCTGCTTTTAACTATGTAAAGCACTTTGTGCTACATTTTCTTTGTATGAAAAGTGCTTTATAAATAAAGATTGATTGATTGATTGATTGAAAGGTCAAGCTGGTTGGGGCCCATCATGAGATTAAACTTCGAAGCCACAGCAAGGACCATGAAACTGCGTTGGAATGAGAGCTGTGCCAAGGGGGCTTTCCAGAGGCCAACAGAGGAGATTGTGGACAACAGACGGGCACCTGAAGGATGAGGGGAGCGTGCCAAGCTCCATCGACAGCGCAGAGGGAGTCTAAGGATGGCATCATGATTCTGTGAAAGCACAGGAACCAGAAGCTATGGTGGTGATGACAGCAGTTTCCTATGAACATCACCTAATGCTGTGCCACTATACTGTGCATACGATGACACTCTGAAGGCTGCTGGGATCATAACAGCAGTAAGATAACTGAACCCAGCACCCTTTCCACAGAGGTGTTTTTCTGCAGAGCGTGGACAATTGAGGAGTCATAAATATCCCCCTCGCAGGGGGGTGCCGCCCCCCCCCCCCCTGCCCCCGTCATTGTAGTTGCGAATCCCCCCCGGGGGGGGGGGGGGGGGGGGGGGGGGGGGGGGGGGGGGGGGGGGGGGGGGGGGGGGGGGGGGGGGAGGGGGGGGGGGGGGGGGGGGGGGGGGGGGGGGGGGGGGGGGGGGGGGGGGGGGGGGTTTTTTTTGGCAGACAGGGCCGTTGCTAGCCATTTGGGTGCCCTAAGCACAAATGCTTTATGGTGCCCCCCCCGCCACTGAAAAAAAAACAAAAACATTAATACTTTTGAATTTCTCAGTGGAATTTGTTTAATTAAATAACAACAAACATGACAGTTAAACAAATAAATAAGGTTAAAGGAGGTTAAAAATACTGTTACAAATAAATACTGAAACAAAAATTGAACATTGGAACAAGAACAAAGAGCCTGGCAATAATGTGTAATTTTTTTTATAAAAAAATAATATATATAATATAATAGTATTATTATTAATATATTTACAAATAGTTTCACAATAGAATTTAAATAAGAAACTTAAATAAGAAAAATAAGAATTTGAACACAAAAGCCACATTCCTTAAGTAACTATGTTAAACATTTTTACAATTCGTTGTCAGAGTATGCCCTAGACTCTAGGGCATACTCTGACAACCAGAAAATGCAGGCGTGTGCCTCTCTAGGGCCTAGAGAGCCACGCCTGCATTTTCTGGTTGCAAAATCAGCTATAAGGTCATCATATGATAGCTTCTGAGCCACGTCACCATTGATGCTGATAACAGCCAGACCACTTAAACGTTCAGCATCTACAATGTGAGCTGGCCAAAGAGCAGGATCGGTTGAAGGGGGCACACATGTCTCCACAGTGTCACTTTCTGATAGTCTCTCAGTGACAGGACTCTCAGTGGTACTTGTGTATGGAACTGTACCTGAACTGGTGGTTGATGGTTCTTGTTCTTCTTGGCTAGGGATTGTTGCAGGGTCTACAATGGCTGGTGGTTGATGTCCAGGGATGGCACTACTACTGGATGGTTCATCCTGTCCTTGAGATCCTCCTTGAACATATTTAAGCATTGACCCTGCATACAAGAGAAAATATTCAGGGATTTTACAGAAATACAATTTTGAATCTACAGTAGGCCTACGAAAGATTGCATTATAAGACTAATAAATTAAGTAAGTCACTGGTACATTTAAAAATTACTAACTATATTTTACATGTATAGATTTTCATAATGGCAAATGGCAATATAAACATGCTGTACATAATTTGATATAAATGCGCAAGTAGGAAATCTATATTACTGGAAGATATAGGTTTCATATTACAGTTTCACCAACAGATGTCGCCCTTGATCTATGAACCTAAAGAAAGACGAGAACTATTTATGTGTTCAGACGTCAATGGCATAAATAAGATATGCGTCTTTATAGATATCCTGAAATGCAGCAACATACAAAGTAATCTTGTCTAATCTGATAATAATACTTGACTGCATCACTGACCTATCCCAAAGTTAAGGTTAATCAGTAGCATGCATGACGTTAGCCAGCTAGCAACCTGAGGAGGGAAATGCTAGTCTCACGAATCACGATAACGTTAGCAATCGTGAGTCACGATTGCTAACGTTATCTGAAAACCGTCAATTGAGTGACCATGATGAGTTGCTTTTAGTAGTCCATTCTATATTCATATCCACAACGTAAACAAACTACCCAACATCAATCATTTGCAACATTTGTTAACACAGTATGAACACTGCTAACAGGAGCTATCACAGAGTTGACGGACATGAGCGTGCAAGCAAGGGCTACAATAATGAACTTTTTTTATTATTATTATTTAAACATTGCCTTACCGGCAAGCGACGCCTGAGTTTCATCACGCTTCCTCTTCTTCTTTCTTTTCTCCGCTCCCGACTCCTGTTGCCGTTTCGAGGCCATGTTCAAACAGGTGTTTACCAATTATAGAACAGACCACTGGGAGGGGGGGGCACCAGGAGGAGACTGGAGACAGGGCACAAAGCAGATTCACCCCTTTTCTCGGGAAAATTGTTTTATGTTGCTTTTGTATTGTTTAACCATATTAATGCATATGATATTTATAGTATTAATATGGTTTACTTTTTTTTTTTACGACCCTGATTTTTTTGGTGCCCTACCGGCCATTTGGTGCCCTACGCAGTGTGCGTTATGTGCGTTTGCGGAGCTACGGCACTGTTGGTAGAGGCCATAAAACTAGAGTGCTGAGAGGTCTGCAGCTTTGGAAATAGCTGAGACCCATGTTGACAAACAACAAAACCAACTGGTATGTTTGAATGTTTATTCTACATACATTTGGACTCTGGTCCTATGGACAATGAAACAACTGGAAGAGACATTATGACGCCCTGCAGAACTCAAACCACTCTGCAGAGAGACATGTGATTTGCACACCCGGAGGAAGCACCACCAAGCTGAGATGTTTTTGAAAATGTTACTTTCTTATTTTAACTATTAAATTAACAATTCATTTGTTTGCTCGTAGGATGCAGTTTGCCATTGGATGAGATCAATGAGGAATGGGATAACTGCTAATACATTTGTTAAACTGTGTACTTTTTCAGTAATTTAGGGTGATTTGACATATGCTGAGTATAAAAATGTTTGCATTGAAACTGTCAGACATGAGGTATTCATAACTGGGAACTTTTCTAGCATAAAGGTCAAAAGGGGGGAATGTTAGGTTTTGTATTGTTGATTGTCATTTATGCTTAGAAATATTTAACCATATATGCTTAGAGGTGTATAATCAATTGTGTAGTGATAGGACTGTGATCTTTAGCAGGCTGTAAAGGCTTGGTGTGTATTCCACACTAGAATGCACACCCACAGTCTAGGAACATCAGAGAGGTCCTATCTTCTCTTTGTTGATATATGGTATAGCAAACACACGTATATCTCTTTAAGTATAAGAGCCTTTTGTTTAGATAGATCTGCTAGACGCCTGGCACCAGCTTTGGGGAGTCTTCACAGGGTCACATCTTGACCTCACACAAATCACTCCACACACACACACACACACACAGGCAAAGTACTCTTTGTGTGTATGTAGACGTCATATGTTAATGAACCTATGCATATTCATGTAACCTCAATAAAAGGGCAGTGTTACGGGAGAACGGACGAGAGCAACTGGGGTCAAGCGAAGGAACGGCGTTTGTCCGGTTCTCTCCCGTGCACGAGAAACATGAAGAACTTTGCCTACTTCGTGTCTTGCTTTGCAGTGTAATTATATTGTCTTCAACGTTCCAGCGGATGGGTTCAAGCTACAAACCTATCACAGGGAGTGCAGAATTATTAGGCAAGTTGTATTTTATTATTGAACAACAACCATGTTCTCAATGAACCCAAAAAACTCATTAATATCAAAGCTGAATGTTTTTGGAAGTAGTTTTTAGTTTGTTTTAGCTATTTTAGGGGGATATCTGTGTGTGCAGGTGACTATTACTGTGCATAATTATTAGGCAACTTAACAAAAAACAAATATATACCCATTTCAATTATTTATTTTTACCAGTGAAACCAATATAACATCTCCACATTCACAAATATACATTTCTGACATTCAAAAACAAAACAAAAACAAATCAGCGACCAATATAGCCACCTTTCTTTGCAAGGACACTCAAAAGCCTGCCATCCATGGATTCTGTCAGTGTTTTGATCTGTTCACCATCAGCTTGTGTGTCTTGTTCAGTGGTGGTCGTCTTTCAGCCTTTCTTACCTTGGCCATGTCTCTGAGTATTGCACACCTTGTGCTTTTGGGCACTCCAGTGATGTTGCAGCTCTGAAATATGGCCAAACTGGTGGCAAGTGGCATCTTGGCAGCTGCACACTTGACTTTTCTCAGTTCATGGGCAGTTATTTTGCGCCTTGGTTTTTCCACACGCTTCTTGCGACCCTGTTGACTATTTTGAATGAAACGCTTGATTGTTCGATGATCACGCTTCAGAAGCTTTGCAATTTTGAGACTGCTGCATCCCTCTGCAAGATATCTCACTATTTTTGACTTTTCTGAGCCTGTCAAGTCCTTCTTTTGACCCATTTTGCCAAAGGAAAGGACGTTGCCTAATAATTATGCACACCTGATATAGGGTGTTGATGTCATTAGACCACACCCCTTCTCATTACAGAGATGCACATCACCTAATATGCTTAATTGGTAGTAGGCTTTCGAGCCTATACAGCTTGGAGTAAGACAACATGCATGAAGAGGATGATGTGGACAAAATACTCATTTGCCTAATAATTCTGCACTCCCTGTATTTCTGTTCAGGAATGTTGTGAATACTTTGAGATTTATTAATTGCAATTCCTACCTCTACATTT
The DNA here is from genome assembly GCF_018398535.1 of Haplochromis burtoni. NCBI lineage: Eukaryota > Metazoa > Chordata > Actinopteri > Cichliformes > Cichlidae > Haplochromis > Haplochromis burtoni. Next base: position 12,089 of record NW_024584655.1, read on the forward strand.
ATTTTTTTTAAATATATAATTAGCACAGCGTGGCCGTGCAATGTTTTATATGTTTTTTTTTAGTTTTTATTCCTATTAATTATATTTTCACTTGTTACCTCTGAATTATTGAATCAGACCTAGATGACATGAAATTTTCAGCACAATTATAATTCAAATACTCCTTTAATTATTGATTATTCTCATTAATTTTCGATCATTTTATATATTTTTCCATAGTATTACATTTGATTTAACAGATCATTCTCTCACATAACAGACAAATATTTGTGAAATTATGATACATTTCTGAATGTATTTTTACAATCTAAATATGCATATGTACAAAATATATTTAAAAAACAAGTAAATTGTGTTTTACTATATTTACAGTGATGTTATGTTATTTTACCTTTGACATGTAAAATCACAGTCTACTTATGTAAATTTCATGATATTCTAGAAAGACAGTACAAAACTGTAAAATATACAGTAAGATACTTTGACATTACTATTTTTTGGAACAGTGCAGACCAATCCTTCCTTATTCCTCTGATGTAAACAAATTTAACACATCATATTATAATAATTATTTTCTTGTACTCACACTGGGCACACGCTGCTTCCTGTCGCTCATAGAGGTCGGAATCCATGACACCCGTAGTAGACCCTTCTGAACAACTCTTCTTTCAGCTTCAGGAAGTAAAGTCTGAGGGCGAGCGGCTGAGGCGAGGCAACACGTGAGAGCTCCCTGTCGGGATGGAGCCAAGGCTTCCAACGCAGCTCCTCCTTGCGATAAGCCAGTAACACTTGCTGCCGCTCTTCCTCACTGAAGTCCGGCATCTCCATGCGCTGTGCTGTGCGGCTAGACAGTGGCGAAGACACGGAAGCCGATGAACCGTGATCCATCCTTTCCGGCTGTTTTAGGTTTAGTTCTGCGTTTAATCGGCATCCTGTCAGAGAGGATATCAGTAAAAGGATGGCTTTAACTGAGGCGTAGGCGTACTCGAAGGATGTAGAGGTCGGAGCTCAAAGTTTTGCTGCTGTTCAGGTGGACGCCATAACTCGTAAAATACACTATTTACTGAATATTCACTCTCAAACAACGTGCTTTTTTTGGTGTTCTTGTCTTTGTGCAGCATTGGGACCGTGAGGAGGGTTCCTGCCTCTGGGCTGCACACACCTGCAGGCAGTCACACACCTGCCTTTAAAGAGCTCGTCAAAAGCCACTATTTAGAAAAGTGGGTGAGCTTCAATTGACACTAATTTGTTGTATGACAAACAATCAGTGAAATACCAGCTTGTAAGTCACGGGGCAATCGTGGCGAGTTGGGAATTCGCCTTGTAATTGGAAGGCTGCCTGTTCGAGGCCTGGCTTGGACAGTCTCGGTGCGCTGTCAGTGCGCCCTAGGATGGCTGTGGCTCCAATGTAGCTTGCCATCACCTGTGTGTGGATGACAGGTTGTGTAAAGCGCTTTGGGGTCCTTAGGGACTAGAAAAGTGCTATACAAAACACAGGCCATTTACCTTTCTGTTCGTGAACATTACTTACCCATTTTCTCCTTCATATCCAGGAATCCTGTGGCATGGAATTGGAGAGAGTGCAGATGGGCAGGGTGAGGCTTCGTGAAACACTGCAATGTTTGAAGTATTTGTGCATAAACTGTATCAAGGCTTTGAAACAATCTGAAACCAATGTCACAGTTTACTGTATAAACGTGAAGGAATTTTCCGTATTAGTCATTTACAGGTATTTTTCTGTA
>NW_024584656.1:0-1572 GCF_018398535.1 Haplochromis burtoni
TATTTTCTGGTAAATGTCAAAAAATATTTTATTTACTATTGACTTTTATTTTCTTGCAGCAAGAAGGCCGTGAGTTCAATTCCACCATTTGCATTGTGTTTGCATGTTCTCCCTGTGTCTGTGTGGGTTCTCGCCGGGTACACCAGCTTCCTCCCACAGATGAAGATCAAGAAGATTTGGCCTGCCTCATTTCTGTCTGCCGTTTATTTACTTTCCGGCTCTTTGAGACGTCGCGGCAAAAGGTCGAGGAAAAGCACCGGGTTTTTAAATGGACTAACAATGAGGTGGCGTTGTTGCTGTGAGTAACACAAAAGCACAAAGTTGCAAAAGCGAGTGAGAATTACAGAATTTGAAGAAAAGCTTTCCAGAGCATGTACAAACTGATAAAGACAGAGCTGTGGTTCACATGTAAACAAAGCTTAGCCATCACTGTCTGCCCCGAGGTATCTCTCTCTAGCTCTCTAGCTCCCCCTACAGTCTAGGAGTATTAACAACATAAAACATGATACTAGGCAAATAAGGATTTGCTGTTATCATTACAACTGACTGTGGGCTGTCGTGGGATGGATGCGTGCGCGCATTCCACACACTTGCCTTTTTGTTACTGCTGCATGTCGCTGGGTCCAGCAGTCGAATAGGGGGAAAGGAAGACAGGTGACTTTAGTACACGTGCAGCCAGCGTGTATTATCACTTCTATCTTCTGTCACTATCACTGTTTCGGACCACAAAGCTGGAGGTGAGGCATGTCGTTCCTGGTGTTAAATAGCGGGCTCCTGCCCCGCTTTGGGGTCACGTGACCTGTACTATGTTGTTTGGGTTCTTCCTCTTTTAACCATCCTGTTTAAGTCGCCTGCAAGTAGTTGTATAAATATATATGATTATTATGGAAACTATTGTTGGTAATGAGCAGGGAGACATATTGTTTTGTGGGAAAGATGGATAGACATGATGCCTGGTGGGATACAACAGGGTGTAGGGGAGTTGCCCAGGCCTACACAGTCAGTTTATTGGTAGTTACAGTGAGGGTAACGTGTGGCCTGGCTGTTAAAACGGCAGACTTATGAAGAACTCACTTCAGTCAGTTAGTTTCTAAGCAAACTATTTTATTTTCTTATTTTTTATTTATTGTATTTTTATTTATTGTAAATAGTTCTTTTGTATTAAATTCCACCTTCAGAACATCTTCTGACTATGCCTGCATTTTTCCCACTAGTGAGTGTTCTCATGGTGAACCCACAGAGGATTAAAGGATTCATCCTCCTGATAAACAGTTTAATGCTGTCAGGTTTAAACCTTTTAGACTCTCGTCATTGAATTGTTTCCCCATACATTTACATAATTATTACACCACCTCTCTATTCTGACACATGCTGTTTCACAACTCACACTACTCATAACTCAGAAACACCTTCAGATATTAGATCAGTAATAACATACAACCTTTAACAAGATGAGATTTTTAAACTACATATACAAATGTACAAACTTTAATAGAAAAAAGTTTTTTTGTGAACATTCCTAATTATTTTTGAATTACAACCTTTCTCTGAATATCAGTGTCATTACCTCGA
>NW_024584656.1:1853-7876 GCF_018398535.1 Haplochromis burtoni
GAAGAGATAAAGCTGGAATCAACCCAGCTGTAGGTACTGAGGTTACCTGCTTTGAAGCTGCACACAATATAAAATCAGCTGCTGTGAAAACAGGTTAACAAAGATCACAGCAGCTGACATTAAGGGTTTGCTGTGGGCTGCATCAGGCTGAGTCCCTGCACAGCGAGGCACAGAACCTCCAGCAGAACCTCTGGGGGCAGCTCGGGCCGGTCCCAGCCGTCACTCAACTCTTTCAGCTTCTGATCGTTCAAACAGATGAACTCGGCCGCCCAGCGGAGCTCCCCTCCCTCCTGCAGGGGGACGGGCAGGGACTCTGGCAGTGTGGCCCGACCGTCCTTCAGACCATCCACCTGGAGAAGCAGAGAGGGAGCTGTTCTCAGATCAGATTCAAACATGAGGAAGTCTCCGCCCACAGGCTGCTGATAGTGGGCGGAGCTGCTGGTGCTGTGCTGTTAAGTGTAGCAAGGTCTGTAAAATCACTGTAAATGTTCACTGGCTTAATTCAGGAAGCCCAACCACGTTCTGCACATATTCTTACAGCAAGCACTTGTGTGGAATAAGGTGTGATGAGGCTGTTGAGAGGAGCATGTAGATGAATGCAGATGAATGAGTGAATGAACCCACCAGCTGGTTGAGCACTCTCAGAGTGTCTGGACTGCAGCGGGTCAGAAGTGGCGGCACTTCATCTGGCAGAGCTGCACAAACATGAAGAAGAAAGACAAAGTTTGATGACGATGTGATGAACTGAAACGCTTTGCTTCAGATGTGTCAATAAAACAGTGAGCTGAGCTCTCACACACTCCCAAATCACACCTGAACACCTTTATCTCAGCCCCACCACCTCCAGCTCACATACCACACTTGATGTGGAGCATCTACATGCTACTGGATGGGATAAATGTCTCAGAGCAAGTCAGCTGACTTACTGTCCAACGTGCTGACCAACAGGTGAACAGCATCCTTCACAGCACTGGAGATGTTTGAGATATCAAGAAGGTCCATGAAGGAGGAAACAGCCTCAGACGGGACATGCTCAGAGGTTCCTTTAGTGCACTGGTCCAGCTGAGAGGAGCAAAGGATTATTATTATTATTATTATTATTATTATTATTATTAATATTGTTATTATAGTTGTTGTTGTTGGGTTGTAGTCATAGAAGTTGTAGTTTCAAACAGGTTTTAAGATTATTTTGTTTCAGTATCACTTTTTCCTCTGATAACTGATGTTTCCCTTTTTATTAACAGCGTTAATGATCAGCAGAACTGTTCGAGCACACATGGAAGACGGCAGGTGGGGTGGCGTTGGGTTACAAAGTGGCCTGCAGAAACTTTGGGCAGCTTGGTTGTGTCTCCCTGAACTACCTCTGTTAGTTTAACATCATAAAGAACAGCCAGCAGGACTGATTTGGCTTCAGATAAAAAGAAGAAAAAACTGTTAAGGTGACAAGGAAGTGTATTTTAAAATAAACTGAAATATCCAACACGTCTTTAGAAACCTGCAACACCGATGTTTATCTCAGTGTAAGCTGACCAGGCTGCAGTAACTGATGAAGATGGCAATGAGGCTTGAACCTTAGGAGAAGCACACACCAGACTCTGGTCAATATTCTTCTTACTGTCTGTTCCAGCAGAGAGAGAGTATCTCCGTCCTCAGCAAGCTCGCTGAGCTTCTTCAGCAGATCACGACGGGTCGACTCGGGAAGCTCTCCGAGCGGCAGCAGAAGATGATCCTTCGTCTCCAGTTCTGCAGCAAACGCAGAAGCAGCACCAATCATACCATCAGTAAATGAAAGCAGCTTTTTATTGGAACCATATAAACCAGTTTATTAAGCATCAGGTCTCAATGTCAAATCCCAGCAGACATCAAATTATTTATTAAAACAAGTAAAACATAATCAGGTTTTATGTCTCATGATTTCAGTTTTATTTAACACTTCTCTGAGTAAAACATGACTCATCACTCAAACACTTCATGCATGCGTATCTCACCAGACAAACCTGAATGACCTTCGATCAAAATAAATATTTATTTCAAGTTATTTATTGCAAACACAGATCAAAACAATTCCCATAATCTGTTATGATTTCTCACATGACCATATTTAACGTATTTATACCTGATTGGTTAGTGAGTGGTTCGTGGATGACATGGTGCTGAGCAAAAAACCTCCAAGTGATTGTTTTGGTTCCTAGCAATGATTGTTCAAACAGATGACTTTGGGAGTCCCTGTTACTGCCCATAAAACTGTTTATGTTGCAGATGGCAGTTTTCCATACTATAGTTGGAATACTATAGTATTGGAATAGTTGGAATATACTATCTGTTTTTGCACTTCTCTCCATAATCCTCCTACATCCAATGGCAGAAATGTTAAAGACACATCAATGTGTCTGCTCAACCTAAAGCTACCAACCGAGCTACTTTTTTTCACCTCAGACAGGTGAATGTGCACAAATAAGAAGCGCTCTATTGTTAAATTATGTAGTTATACAGGATCCATCACAGCTACTGAAACATTTCTATTTTACTCTTGGTTTTTTTTTACATGTTCATCTCTGATATCATGACGATAAGGAGGAGAGTGACAGAATGAGCCGTTGTCATGTTTAAAATATTGCATTTATGAGATATACAGTCGTACTCATTATAAAAAAAATTAACTCAATTCTAAAATTGTAAATCACACAGCACACACCACACACACACACACACAAACACACACACACACACACACACACACACACACACACACACACACACCTTCTTTCACTTTGTGCAGCATCTCTTTGGAGTTGATGGCATCGTTGGCAAACAGACCTGGAAACAAACCTCAGAATGATTAAAGCCACAAACAGAAAAACAGCACAGTGTCTGATAAATGTCTGCTACATCCTAGATGCATGAAGGAGCATTTCCACAGGTCCTTCCTCCCTGCAGCTGTCAGACTGTGCAATCAAAACTGCTCCCAACAATCATAGATGTTTACATGCGCTGTAACTGCAATAATTTAATCAACCGATTCGCGCTACAACCTGGGTTTGCCATCTGTAGTTAATTTTATTTCATTTAATAACTGTACAGTACTCTGTTTATAGTAACCATTGTCCTTGATGTAAATATGTAAGAAAAAATTGTGTATGTTTCTGTTCTGTGTCCTGTGTACTGTTGGTTTGTATATGTGTCTTTCTGGTTGCTGTTACAACCAAATTTCCCCTTGTGGGACAATTAAAGGATTATTCTATTCTATTCTATTCTATTCTATTCTATTCTATTCTATTCTAAACTGTCAAACTTGATTTAATCATTCACGCCTCCCAAAAGTAAAGATCAAGGCAAACATGGAATCAAGACTAAATCTGACATTTATAAATGAAGAAGAAAAACCTTCAACAACAGAATCAACCTACCGAATAAACTTGTTTTATGAGTAAAGGGTTCACATGTGATTTCTAAGATGAGAAAAGAGACATCGTTACATTCAGTAACAGGAAAACACACTAAATCTACTCGGAAACATTAAACACAGTCATGTACTCTTACTCAGCTTCTCATCATCCATCTTTAGCTCCATGAGACCAAAACCAAAGGTGGAGTTTTCCGGCACAGTGAAGCTCGTCACCTCCTTCTTGTTGCCCTAAATACAAATAACACGATGTTGGATCTACTGTGAAATGCTGAAACGTCGGTTTGTTCCTCAGACAGATCAGAAGAGTGCTAGAACAACGTCTTAATCATACAACATTAAATACATTAAAAGCAGGATTGTGCAGAAACTGTTTGTTTCTGTGGTGAATACTTGTTGCCTTATACAGCATTTAGAAACAAAAAATAAGAACAATGGACTCTCTTGACCTGCTGCTGCTGTTGCGCTGCCATTAGCAGAGCCTCTGGACTATCATTAAAGCTCATAGAATCAGTGAGCTCATAATTATATTATCAGTGCACTATTAGCCTTTGACGGTGCCATGCACTCCAGCGCTCTGGCTGGTCTGCCTGGGTCCTGGTGCACTTCTCTATCAACCAGGTGCTGGGGCTTTGGCCCGCTGGTGTCTGCTGTAAACTTTATTGTCATATCTGCTACATATAGTACAGTATGTAGCAGAGCTACATATAGTACAGTATGTAGCAGAGCTACATATAGTACAGTATGTAGCAGAGATGAGACAACGAGGCTCCAGTTCCATTTAGTGCAAAAGAACAACAATAAATACAGGAAGAGTAAGAAATAAATATACACTTTAAGACTAAGGACAGGGCAGTAAATATACACTTTGAGGTAAAAAGGGTCAATAATAGTCTAAAATTTACAATTTACAATTGAGATTTAAAGCAACCTTGAAGTGGTTTAAAATGACCAACGCAGCAGCTTTACAGTTTACAGTATGAGTGATGAGGTAACTGGTGATAATGAGGATGGACTGATTATTCAGTCTGCCATCAGGTCGGCTTATTTTTGACATGTTGATGTTCACATTAGATTGTGTTGCTCATTAAAGAACTGCTGGCTGAGTGTTCATAGATGAGCTGATTCTCTGTAGAGCCCATACAGAACTTTTCACTTTCTCTGATGGCGTGTTGTGGTTTCAGGTTAAATTAGTTTGGCTCTATTCCAATGTTCTACAGTACATATTTAATCACCTCATACCATCAAAGTTCAGCTTTCACAGATAAACGTCACATTCACTCACCTTTATAAGAACATGCAGCATCTTCTGACAGGAGGCTGAGATGGACCCACTCTTGTTAGACTTTCGAATCATCTTGACAGGCCCGCTGTTGTAAACTTTCTGGTAAACAAAAGTCAGTTTGTCATTGTCCTTCAGTCCCAGTAACTCCATGTTTTCCTTCTTTATTTTCCTGGAAACAGAAAGCACCAAGAGAGGGAAACAGGTTAGGAACTGTTGGCAAAGTACATGATGCACATATAGTTAGATGGTATGTGGTGTTTTTAATTACAAGATAAACGTAAGTGAAAGTTAATCGTAATCTTATACACGCTGAGGTTATACGTACAGGAGTCACAGAGGGCTGTGGGAGCAACATACAAATAACTACGTGATGATAACCACGATGAATTATTGGAGAGAAGGTTGAACTAGTGACACGTTTAAGTATTTAGGTGTTTACCTGGACTGTCAGATACAGCAGGTTCATCATATGTGGATTTCTAACATTTCTGCTAAGTTCAGTTCCCAATTTCAAAATTTGACTGAAAGGGGTGAGAAGATAATTGGCATGCTCCCCGAGCCTGCTCCCCGAGCTTGCCCTCCAGTATTTCAAGAGTCAGTGATAAAGAAGAGTCTGAAAATCTCTGAGGATATCAGTCATATCCTTTATAAAGAGTATGAGTCAATGTCCTCAGGAAAAAAACAAAACCCTGAGTTAATTGGGTACAAATTTTCTTTAGGTGATGGTGAAATTGTATGTGTGTTACCTGATATTACATGTTACCTATTATATCTCGTGTTTGTCCAAGAGAAATGTCACCCAAGACAATAAAGGCTAATCTAATCTAATCTAATCTAATCTAATCTAATCTAATCTAATCTAATCTAATCTAATCTAATCTAATCTAATCTAATCTGATAACCCTTTTAAATTGCCCCCCGCTGGACAAAAGAAAGAATGCAGGCCTGGAAGTTATTTCCATGTTTACAGAAAGTCTGCTGCTGAACTCGAGCAGAGAGACGGACACTTACCTGCCACTGAACTTGTTCCTCAGTTTTTTAATGTCGGCTTTCTTTTTTATAATGCTCACAGGTTGTTCCAGTCCATCCACGGTATCACCAGTTGCCTCAATTTTGGCTTTACCCACAATATCATCTCCCCCACCAATTTCTCCACTTCCCTTTGTCTCCATAGTAGTCGTGAAATCCTTCACCAAGACCTCCTCATTATAATCTGGAAGGAGCATCACATGAGTATGTTGGGTGTGTCTGAGTGGACATGTTTAGATGTCTTTGTGGTGACAGAAAATTGGAATGCTATTATACTTGTGGGGACCAACAGTCCCTTATGGGGAC
>NW_024584656.1:7898-13829 GCF_018398535.1 Haplochromis burtoni
TGTGTGTGTGTGTGTGTGTGTGTGTGTGTGTGTGTGTGTGTGTGTGTGTGTGTGTGTGGTTACACACCTTTACATGTGTCTTCTTCCTCCTCAAGCTCGGCCAGCTCAGACAGGCTGAACTCCATGGGCTTGTACTTTGGTACGGGCCAGAATCTTCCCTCACTGACTTTGACCAGAGTCAGCAGATCCATCTTGTTATTTAAGTTGTTATTAGAGATGAGTTCTGCATCGGCTCCCACATTCTTAAGAACTGCGCTGGTTTCAGTTTGATACATCTGTGGACACCAAAGTCACAGAGCAGCTAAAAACAACTGGCAGTATTTCTACTACTTCCGTGTCACTTTACTTCCAGCTGGTCTCCCTCCTGTACTGGACCACTTCATTTTTCAGTGTGTAGAGCTGATGTTGTGATTTTTTTTTAACTAAAACCATGACGTCTTCCCATCATGCCTCCTCACCTGCACTTTGATACAGGCCCCGAATATATTAAAATATTAATGAATATTAATTATTATTATTGCATCAGTTAGCGCACATTTAAAAACACTCTGGGAATGAGTTTACCCCTCTTTATGAGTTCTGTGATGGATTTTGGAATTGATCCCTCTATTTGTTGACTTTTCACTGTGGCGGCGGGGCATGAATCGCATGTTTGAGCTTTTTGAAGAAGACTTCGTCGTCTTCTAGCTTTTATGTTTTGCTTCTACAAACATCCTGAGTGCTCAGCGATGTGTAAAAGCTCACTTTAAGTGATCCGTCATCATTGGCGGAGAAACTCTCTGTAGGTGATTAACTGCAGACTGGTCATACCAACTGTAACCTGTCTGTTCTTGATTTTTATATCAATAACTTTTTATATTTAATCTAAAATTTACATTTTTAACCAAAAATATTTTGGAACAGGAATGGATTCATCAGTTTTTCCAAAAGTTGCATAACCTTTGTTTCTGTTCACAGCATCAGTAATGCAGATTACTACCAACAAACAAGATATTATGTGTTATAGATGCATGCATCTATACTGATTTAGCATATAGTAAGTACATAGTTCTAGGGCTGGGCAACAAAAAATAAAATGATTTATTTAATCCTTTCTGCAATAAATCAGTTCAATATCATCTTTAATGTTTCCAAATCATGCACAGAAAATGCTGTCCGCATGTTTAAAGGATGACAACATGCTGATGAGAAAGATCACTGAGAAAGTCTGAGAGGGAAAAAAAAGCAGCCACATGAAACATACACTGTAACCAAGAAGCATCAAATATACACGAAATGCTGTTTCATTAGTTTTAAAAATATCAGATGTTAAATCAGGTAACAACCACAAACAACCCTTTGTGACAAGCTTCATCAGTATTTTAAGCACATTTCAGTTTGATTGTCAGTTTATATAAACATTTTTATTATGATCCCATTTATTACCCAGCCCTGCATATGCATTTGAAGTCATATCATTGAGCAAACAACATTAAATTAAAAAACTTTAAAACTATTTAAATTTGACCTCTGTTCAATCTTTGCTTTTATGGGTTAATTATGAATGAATGAATTAATCTGAAATGTTAAGGTTAAACCGTCGGGTCTTACCTTAGTCACTTGAAAAACTGTAGTTAAAGTGCTTTAACTAGTCGCAGTGGTTTGTTGAGTTGAAATGTTTTCCTTTTGCTCTGCAATCCGTAATATGCAGCAGCCAAACCACAACTGATGGTGTCAGATCAAAGAACACCCAACGCCAAAATAGACTTCACTGGAAAATCCTTGTTCCTGCTTGACTGGCACTAAGTCACACTTTGAGTAATGCAGTAAGGTCTTTAAAACATTTCCAAACCGTGAGCAAGTTATTCTGTTCATCTCATTTTTGAGATTTTCTTTTCTTTTCTGCATGTTGCAAACATTTATTTCTAAAATACTCTGGATGATGTACAAAATGTAAGTTACACAAATGAATGATCACCTTAAAAATGCATTTAAAAGAAAATATATGACATGCAGAAACTTTTTTTTTTAAGTTTTCATTTTAAATTAGCAACATGTTACAACAAGACTGTGAAAGTTGTGTAATACTTGGAGGGGCAGGTGTTTGGGACTTCTTCCAACTAGTGAGGTTAATTAGAGACTTAAGATACAAAAAGTTGTTTCAGAAGTAAAGAGAACATGTTTATGGTTCTGTTACGAAATACGTGGACAAATAATTCAACAATTTGAGAAGGATTTGAGAAGAATTTGAATTATTTGGATTTGTTTGTTTATGGGTCAAAATCTCTTGAAAGGGTTCAAAGGATTGAGAGAAATGCCTGCACACAGGGACCGGGCTGCACAGCTTGGATGTTGGTGATGTTCAGGTCCTCAGAGATGATTCTGTGGTGAAATATCTGTGTGAGATCATAAAACTCTGAAGACCATCAGCAGGGACTACAGCTCATCCGTGCATCCACACGTGAGGTTCAAACTCCACCACATAAAGAACATAAAGAACAAATAGAGCAAACACGTCTGTCTTCTCTGAGCCTGAGCTCATCTATGATGGATGTAGGCTTAGGGGTAACCTCTCCTCTCCTCTGACCAATTAGAGTCTCAGACTCTGCTGGAAATCATGGATGCTGGATCCCACAGGGTGAAGAGGAGCAAGACCATCCAATCAGTGCAAAGTCAGCATCCCTAAAGGTATTTGGGGGGCATTAGTGCACATGGCAGGGTAACCTGCCATGTGCAAATGCCACAATAATACAGATTTAGGAACGACATGTACTGACCCTCAGGTGTCGTTTTCAGGGACAGTCTTGGTTTCAGCGAGATGATGTTCCTATATTCCACAAGCAGTTCAGACCAATGTTCCCTCTAGCTGCGCATATGCGCAATCGCGCACTGTTGGCACGGTCTGTGCGCACAGAAAATCTGCATTGCACACACACAAAAAAAAACTAACCTGAATTGAAATTAAAATAAATACGTTAACAATTCATTCTTATCTGCAGTGTGAGTCAGTAAGTGACCGGTGACTGGCTGCTCCAGCCAATGATGCGATTCACATTCGTATATACGCAGCTAATCAGCGTCGTTGACAGGCTATGACAGCGTCCTTATGTGCCGACGCCGGTCTTTTAGCTAGCAAAGCGGCTGATGTGGAGTGAAGCCACGTTAATCACAACATGAACGAGTGGCAAGCGGTACTAGCGCACACAGGCTTTGTCATGTAATGAATATATTCTTAGTGCTTATTTTCTGATTATATTGTTTTATGTACTTTAATAATGAAGGTTTGTAAAGCAAGGCCACTTTTGACTCCACAAACTCAAGTGCTCAGCCAGACTGAAAAACAGGAAGTTAGTGTAGAGCTATACAAGCATATTAATAAATACAGGAAGCCAGACAGAAAAGAGGAACTTGTACCATATAAGGAGTTGTTGAAACTGTGTGAGTGTAAAGTACCAAAATAACACCTATATGAGACACATTTTTAGCTTCTAATGTTAGAGATCCTGCAACTGGCTTTGGGCTGTGCAGGGCTCTCTCTTCCAGAAGATGATTGAATAAAGAATTATAAATGTTTTGACCACTCTGAGTCGGGTTTTCTCTGTTCTATCATGGGGATCAAAGAATCGGGTTTTAATAGCTTTCACATGAAAACAGTCACACAGCAATAAAAAGAAACACAAAAAATCCCATTGGTCGAAAAATGTACCATGTCGACCAACTCAAAAAATGATATGGCAACATGGCATCTAGTTGTTTAGGAAAGGGGGAAGTTTTAGGAGTGACGGCGTGTTTTGAGATGTGAGAGATTTGCGACGTTTAGCGCTAAATCTTGTGTAGTTAGTGTGTAGTGTAGTCAATAGTTTTGTTGTGTGTGTCAGAACAATGAGGCGACTGCTGAATGTTACAGGTGTTACAGGAGTGATACATCTCCTGTTGTCAGGCCTGCAGGTATCAGGCTGTTGTTCTCCTTTATCTCATAGTGGACAGAAATTATTTTTTGGAGTGGCACAAATAATTTGTGTGGCATCAAATTTGATGCAGAACAGCTGATTGTTCTGTAAATAGTTTGAAATGTTTATTTAAAAACGCCTTGGCTGCATTTTTAGATAAATAGCTGAAAAAACTTTGTTGTTTGCAAAACTGAGTTACTTTTTTAAAGAAGTAACTATATAATTAATTGCCCAACATTGGTCATTATATCCTGTATTTTACAGACAGAGAGTTACAGGACTCTCTCCCAGACCACAGACTCATAATACAAGTTACAATATTTTTACTTCCAATAGTGTTAACATGCTACACAGACCATGAGCATGACTTTTTAAAATTTTCATTGTAAGTGGGCTAAAGCACTTAATTAAAAGTAGTCTACCATAACTGTAAATGCTGTAATTTGATTATTTTAATAAACCATGTAACATGGATTTGATGCTGGTGTGACCACAGTGCACACATCTGCTGTTGCTCACAGTGGTCCAAGGAATCGCTCAGGGAGTTTGTGTGTTCGCTCAGTCACGTGAAAAATTAGAGGGAACATTGGTTCAGACCATCACACACTGAAAATATGTGGCTAGCAGCTAGGGTCCTCACACACATTTACAGGGAGTTAAAATCTGAGCTGGTAAAGCTCAGTGGTTATTTTCTATTTCAGTACTTTAAAAATAAAATCTGTAAGAAGTTTATTAGCAGGCCAAGCAATGACATCATTACCTTGACACAATCAGCGAGTTCTCTAAATCAATATCCGAGTCTGTTTTGCTCACTTAGTCTAAATGCATATGAACAACATTTTTCCCAGCATGCGAACTGAGTCTGTCTGGACTGAAGCCAGTTCGCCTCTTCATTGAAACTTCCATGGAAGCATCACGGCAGCAAAGGAGTTGCTGGGCAGGTTTTATGTGTCTTTAAAAGACAACATTCCTCGTGTGATTGGCTGACTGACTGCGGTAGGCACACTGTTGGATTTGTGTCGGGTGATCATCAAACAGATGTGGGTGGAGGAAACACTGAGTGCTCACACAAGCACTCAGTGTTTGTCTGTTTTTAAAGCTGAAACTGTCAGACTTACCACGAAGAACATAGTCTGTTATAGTAACCATAGTCTTTGTTGCTGGGCAAGTAGCCAATCAAAGGTTATCTAATAATACTTATAATTGGTTATGAAAACATTTGGTCAAAGTTTGTGTACATTAAGCACTTATGCACAATCAGAAGCGATGATGAAGGTAAAACATGAAGAATTACCGGCTGATGAAATTACATAAATAAATCGTTCTGTGGAATCAACATGAAAAGATTTTATCAAGTAAAGTGGAAGACAGATTTGTTTGTAGATAGACAGCCACAAATAATTCTCAATTTCAACATATTGCTTTTACACTTTTACAAATAATCCCCAAAATGAAAAAGAATACAAATAACATACAGGAGAAGAGTCAGTGCACTTATTTTGTAGCCTCCGTTTAATTCATATTAAAAACTGGCTAAATGTAATGAATGAGTCCACACATGAAATTTACTGAAATATGACATTTATTAGCACGGTTGCCTCACAGCAAGAAGGTCCTTTCTGTGTGGAGTTTGCATGTTCTCTCTGTGTCTGTGTGGGTTCTTTCCAGCTACTCCGGCTTCCTCCCACAGTCCACAGACATTCAGTTAGTGGGATTAGGCCAACTGGTTACTCTAAATTGCCCAAAGGTGTGAATATGCGTGTGTATGGTTAACTGTCTGCAGTGGCGTGTCCAGCGGGGTGGCCTGTGCACCCCCCCCAACCAGACTGGCCACCCCAGGTGCCACCCCAAAGGCAAAACAATAAAATTCAATCAAATATCAAATGTACGATTATGTTTTCACGGTGAAGCTCAGATATCCGAGTGTAAGTGAATGCAGCATCGGCTTCTGCGCTATGTGCATCACGTTAGCAAAGGTAGGAGAGCCAAGCACGAAAGACGA
>NW_024584657.1:0-13804 GCF_018398535.1 Haplochromis burtoni
GCTCCGGCCTTGCTTCGCCTGCTGCGCGGCCTCCGTGTCTTCAGCCTCGCCTGGGCCGGCCTCCGTGTCTTCAGCCTCGCCTGGTCCGGCCTCCGTGTCTTCAGCTCGCCTGGTCCGGCCTCCGTGTCTTCATCTTCGCCTGGTCCGGCCTCCGTGTCTTCGTCTTCGCCTGGTCCGGCCTCGTCAGAGTCTTCGTCTTCGCCTGGTCCGGCCTCGTCAGAGTCTTCGTCTTCGCCTGGTCCGGCCTCGTCAGAGTCTTCGTCTTCGCCTGGTCCGGCCTCGTCAGAGTCTCCTCGGCTTCTGCTTCTGCCTCGCCTGGTCCGGCCTCTGCTACGCCTGGTCCAGCCTCTGCTTCAGCGTCGCCTGGTCCTACGGCTGTCATGCCGCCGCCCAAGCCTCGCTCTGCACCTGGGAATCTTCGGCCACCAGCTGGACGTCACCGCCGTCGAGGTCGGCCCCCTGAACTGTTTCTACGCCGTTGCCGTCCACACGGTCGGCCGCCTGAACTGTTTCTACGCCGTTGCCGTCCGCATGGTCGGCCCCCTGAACTGTTCGACCTTGGACTTCTGTGCCGTCGGCCTCCTGGCCGGCCCCCTGATCGCATGAACTCTGGATTTTTGGACCGTCACCCTCCGGGTCGGCCACCTGAGGGGTCATGAACTGTTTCCCTGCGCTCCTGTGATTTTGATGGACGTTTTGTTTTTGTGGCCTGGTTTTGGGCCCTCCGTCCTGGGCCCCCGCCGCCCGCCCTTGGTGGGTTGTCTTTTGTTTTGCCTTTTCGGGGTTTTTGGGCGTCTGGTATCCGCCCTTGAGGGGGGGGCTCTGTCATGATCCTGGGTAGAGTAAAACTGAACACGATGAACACAGACACACCAGACCTCTTCACAATAAGACAGAGCCTTAATAAACGGCTTGTTTTGTTATTCATACCTCATTTCGGTCTGCGCTTGAGTCCTTCCCTGCAACATACGGTCTGCCCTAGCCAGACCGTGACATTTCAGGATCGATCCGCACACCACTAGCCATACCCGTTATGTGTCTGTGAGCGAGGGAGGGGGAAAAAGGAAAAGTACGAGCTGTCATCGAGCAGAAACGGGAGCTGGAAGCATGTAAATATAATAATAACCACTGCAGCCAAGAAGAGAGCCTCACGAGCCCAGTTGTAAGTACGCTTATAAAACTCGACTGTACGCTGTGTTCGTGTTTTCAATAAGTTCCGTTGGAGCAGCCTTTCAACGCCGCTCTCTGTCTCTCGCTAGCAAAGTTGACCCAGACAACAAGCATGCTGTAGGTATTATACTGCGCTGTAGTTGTTTATGTCATGGAGATCTAATAGACTCCAATTTGTTCATATAAATGGAGAGTCCTCATCACACACTAAGGTTCATTTTGGAGTTCCACAGGGTTCAGTGCTAGGAACAATTACATTATTTACATTAT
The DNA here is from genome assembly GCF_018398535.1 of Haplochromis burtoni. NCBI lineage: Eukaryota > Metazoa > Chordata > Actinopteri > Cichliformes > Cichlidae > Haplochromis > Haplochromis burtoni. The sequence continues at coordinate 1,441 of NW_024584657.1, forward strand.
ACATGTTTCCCTTAGGCAGTATTATCAGAAGGCATACATTTTCACTGCTATGCAGATGATACACAACTTTTTCCATGATGCCAGATAATGCACACCAATTAGTTAAACTGCAGGAATGTCTTAAAGACATAAAGACCTGGATGACCTCAAATTTTCTGCCTCTACATTCAGATAAAACTGAGGTTATATACTCGGTCCTAAAAATCTTAGAAATATCTATCTAGCCAGATTCTTACTCTGGACTTTTCCGTTTTCTTTATTGTTAGGGCTGGATCAGGTGACCCTGAATCCTCCCTTAGTATTGCTGCAATAGGTGTAGGCTGCTGGGGGATACCCATGATGCTTTGAGTATTTCTTCTTCAGTCACCTTTCTCACTCACTATATGTTAATTGACCTTTCTGCATTAAATTCTGCATTGAATCATACTTGTTATTAGTTTCTGGCTCTCTTTCGCAGTGTGTTTTTTTTGTCCAGTCTTCCTCCTCTCCCCTCAACCGGTCACAGCAGATGGCCGCCCCTCCCTGAGCCGGGTTCTGCTGGAGGCTTCTTCGTGTTAAAGTGAGTTTTTCCTTCCCACTGTCGCAAAACTGGTTGCTCATATGGGGTCATATGATTGTTGGGTTTTTCTCTGTATGTACTATTGTAGGGTCTACCTTACAATATAAAGGTATAAAGGATAGAAATATCCATGCTAAACTCTACAAAAGACATTTGACTTGTTACTCTCTCGAACTTGTCTACAGCCAAAGTGATAAAAGGTGACTCTCTAATCACAGCTACAATCATCATCCACTTATACATAAGTATAAGAGACAAAAGAATGACAAGTGGGATATTTTTGTTAATTGGCCAATTTATTCCATCCAATGTGGAGATGGGTAAATCAGAACAAAGAGTCCAAAATGAGCTGTGCCACTAACATAAAGCCTTCATTTTTTCCCTCTTCCAAATTTAAGTGCCTTGTAAAATATACTGCCACTTTTAAAAAAAAAGTTGTCTCTCAACTAAAACTTTGTGATTAAAATAACTCAAATAAAATGAATGTGACATGTTATGTTTTCCTCCGGAGTGTTTATAAAAGTTCAGCAAACAGTACCGCTTTAGACATTTCTCTCCCTCCTATTAGTTTCTTTTTCTGGCTGACTGTCCGCACATGAATGGTCTTGAGTCCTGGTTGCTTTCAAGAATTTACTCTAACTTTGAAGACTCAAAGGCTTGGTTTTGAATGTGTGTGCTGCATTGAAAATGTTTTTCACGGTCTTTTCTTTAATAGCAAATGTGTATGGAGGGGAAAAGTCTTTCGGGGTTCATGGACAGCTTATACCCAAAATGCACGCAGATATGAGCCTCCCTTGTTTTTCCTATCCTGTCACTATTTGCATGCTGTGACCCTGAGCAGAAACATGTTTACTTAGTAAAATGAAAACTGGATAAATGGATGACTGGATGGATTGATACTGCAATCATTTCCACTGATCATAATGAGAACATTGTGTTCTACATCATACTGCAGCTCCAGCTCATACTGGGTGGGTGAAATGACACACGCTTCACACAGTCATAACTCAACTGACATTTAATGATGACTTGAATCTGATTTATTTGCATTTGAAACTTTGACATATATGAGGTCTGAATGGATGTGTAAAATGACAGCATGCTGTTTTCACCAATAAATGATGGCTGCCTGTTTTAGTAAAGCCTAAAGTATAACACATTGCAGCTTCTTAATGCACTTAAATAATTGGAGTGATTTAAATTAAATATTTTATGCATGTGCACAAAATGCCAATGAATGCCACTAATGAACACAAATGAAATGAATGCCACATTCATTTCATGGAAGAGACTAATTTCCATGACACAGCTACCTTTCATCTGTTATGCTCACATAACAAAGGACAAATTAACAGTATTTACATAGATGTCCATATTAATGCTCCCACAAAGATGAAAAATACACTCACTGCCTTCGGACCCTTCATTTCAGCTTTCTTACAATTTTATTTTTCATGTCCATTCCCAACTTACCTCCTTGATCATAGCATGCTGCTAGCAATAAAAGCTGGCAGTACAACATGGAAATTCAAATCTGGGAAATGCATAGAATATAATTAGATGTTTAGGGGGGGGGGGGGGGGGGGGTCGAGTTATCTTACTTTTGACCGATTTCACAAGAGTTCTGGCAACTTTAATTTCCTAGTTCACCAAATTAGCATAACGTTGTGAAGAAACCCTCCCGTTCCCATGGGGTGGGGACCAGTAGTGGGAGTATAGTAGTTTGTCACTACCCTGCATGAGGTTAGGGCTGTATTTCCTCATGGTTGCAAACTGGGGACTTTTTGTGTGTTAGAGAACTGTGACAACCCTACAATCTCAAAATCCATTAACCTTTCAAAGATATTTATACTGCTATGATTGTATCCAAGGAATGCTGAAAAAATTAAATAAATAGGACACAGCTGAAAGGTAGCTGTGTGTTTCAATGTCAGCATGTTTACCTAACATGCATAAGTTTGCAGATGACACTACAGTGCTCGGACTTATATCCAACAATGATGAGACAAACTATAGGACAGAGGTGCAACAACTAGAGTCATGGTGCCACGACAATAACTTGGTCTTAAACACCAAAAAGACCAAGGAGATCATTGTAGATTTCCGGAAGAGGGGTCATAACAACCATCTGCCTCTCTTCATTGGCAGTGAGGCGGTGGAGAGGGTGAGCAGTTTTAAATTCTTGGGGGTAACTGTGACCGAGGACCTGTCCTGGGGCAACCATATCACCTCAGTTGCACGGAAGGCCCAACAGCGCCTCTACTACCTGAGGAGACTGCGGAGCGCACACATTCCCAGATCTCTGATGTTGAACTTCTACAACTGTGCCATCAGCAGCGTTCTGACGTATGGATTTCTAGTATGGTTCCCCAGCTGCACCAAGGCCGATCAGCAAGCACTCCAGCGGGTGGTGAAAGAAGCTGGCAGAATTATTGGAACAAGTCTGCCAGAGATCAGTAATATCTTCCCCACTCGCTGTCTGAGGAGGGTGCACAGTATCCTGCGGGACCAACATCACCCTGCGCGCCACCTTTTCCATCTGCTGCCCTCAGGGAGAAGGTACAGGTCTATACAGGCCAGAACATCCAGACTGGCCAACAGCCTGTATCCACAGGCTGTGAGGCTCCTGAACTCTCTGCCCCCCTCTCACGGACAATAACCATATCCAACTTCTTAATAGCAATGAACTGGTCTGCATTGGTGCATCATATCTTTATTCTCTTCCCCCTCCTGCCCCCCCCCTCTTTCTTAAATAGATAACTATCATATCTGATATCATATCTCACAGTACAATAATATTGAATGGGTTGCATTGTTGTATTTTGTCATGTTTCTCAGGTCTTTGTCTGAATTTCTACGAACATTATTGCTAAGGATTGTCTTATTGCATTGGAGTCACACTGGGTTAAATATGTACACTTGGGTTTTAAGGGGTATTTATTATTTTCTTCTTTTTTTGGGTTGTATGGAAGCCCCAAACGCAATTTCATTGTTCTTGACAATGACAATAAATAAATACTACTACTAACAAGTGAAAAGTCTTTGGTTCACAACTGAGAGGAGACACAGTTGGAGGGAGATCACAAGCTAATGTTCAACCCGTGCTCGTCGTCTCAAGCAGTGGATAAGTGGAAGGTTTGCATCTGGAGTAAAAACATCTCTCATGCTAAATATGCAAAAAATAAGGGATGGTTTTATGTTATTCACACTAGAATTTTTCTCTTTATTCAACAATAAATTTCTTTTATTTGAAGGTAGAACTGTATTTATTTTTTTCTTACAGGAATAATGTAATTAGGTAGCTGAAAAAAAAATAGTTAAGTAGCCAGAACTCATACTCACATAAAATAAAGTCAACAGCAGTCAATAACTTCAGAAAACTCAAAGATAAATGGCTTTTACCATAAAACATTAAGGCAATGTTTAGGGTAATAATTATGAGGAGGGTGTGGCTTAAAACACACTCACTTAGTAACCTAAAAATACTTAGCATTAAACCTGACTCAACTGCAACATTAGAACAAGTAACCCTCATCCACATGCCACATATCAATGTAAAAACACCAATATTACATTTACAGTAGAAAAAACAAACATTTGGGCAGTGATAACAATAAGATAAGTCAGAAATATAATATGGAGCAACATTAGGAATGCAAGACAAACTTAAAATAATTTATCAACCTTACCCTTTGATGTTAAGGTAAACTGCCTTGTTGTTTTGACGCTGCATACTTTCTCTATTCTCTGTTAGAGGAACTCCTTCGTGGAGCTCAAGAGTCAAGTGTGAGTCGTCATCAATTATTCTGAATATGATCAGATATCCTCTTTCCCACCATAACTTGGAGAGCACTGGTTTCTCTTTCGACCAGTGCACCTGGCTATAGCTTGTAACAGACCTTAGCAGTGTGTAGCACTCTTGTTATAAAGTAAGGCCGAGAGAAACTGTGGTGACATTCATAAGCTGAAATGTTCCTGTGTAGCAGCGTGCAATTTACAAGGCCTTCTAACACTATTATGCTTCAACCTCAGCTCATCTGAACACTTTTGCATTGACAATAATAACTCGGTACCTTGCACTTTGCTGTGGCTTTGATAACCTACAGGAACTCTTTGCACATACAGAGAAAGAGAGAGATCTACCACCCACAACACCTGATGAACTACACCCACACAGGTTAACTAAGAAGGCCGCCATCCTTCAAATACAATATCCTCAAAGTTAGTTATAATTTCTTGGAGTGAGCTACTCTTTTGAAAATTTGAGCAAAATCTGCTCAAAAATGTGCTTGTGACATGCCCCCAAAATCCCAGATGTAAAGGGGACTTGGTGTGAAAATCACCACATCTCTCCATTCTCTATTCTACCTTCTGAAGGTGCTGCTACAATGATTCATCAGTGTGAGGCGAGACGTTGTGATGTAAAGCTATTTAAGATCAGTACTGTAGGCAAGCAGCTGTCAAACAGAACGGCAACGGAGAAAAGAAATGTGAATTGTGTAACAAGTGGAAAAATAACAAATATGGTAGTTCACCTGTAGAGAAAAAGCTATACAGCTTTAGAGCCCTCTCTACCATTGTCCTTGTGTCGGGAATAAAGGAAACACACGTAACCGCTGACTTTCTTTGGTGGTTACAGGCGGTTGTATAAACCTTAAAGTACGCTGACCTTACCGGGTCTAAAATGACATTTTCTAACATCTGACTCTATTCATCCACACTGTTTTCGCAGATACACATATGAAGTCAATTCTGTGGTTAAACAAACATCCTTAAAGGATCTGCTCAATATTTATGCAATACAGTGTGTCGGTATTATGAGCTGATTTGGCAGTAAATGACTGTGCTGTAAAGACGCATGGGGATAAATATGCGACTGCATATGTGTGTGTGCCGAGGGTAGATAAGGGCAAATTTTACACCTCTGACACTTTTCCCTCGGCCAAGCTTTAAATGACATGGAAATTGAGTTCTAGAGACTCCCCATAAAAGAGATACAGCTTGGAGGAGGGAAGAAGAGACTTACTTGTCTATTTCCCTTTCTATCAGACAAAAGCCATGCAACATGGGAGGAGAGATCCCTTGTGCAGCAAAAATGCTTTTTAAAAAGGAATGAGGGGCTAGGCTAGCTTCACTCCCGAGGCTTCTTTGGGGAGTGAGTCCAGGGTGCTTTTTGGACCTGACTGACTGACACCAGGGATGGAGAAAAAGCAAAACAAAAACACAGGATAGCAAACAGCCACCAATTCAAATGACGTTTGTTTCAGAGGCAGAAATAATGCTTGAATGAGCTATCAAGTTCATTTGAGTACATTTTCACTTACTGGACAACAGAGCTCCTTTTACGTGACACAATCAACTGTGCTTTAACACAGGTACTTATACATGCTATTACAGCACAATGGGGATTTAATTACCCACCACATGGTACCCCATCCACTTGCATTTCACACCAGCATGGCCACTCAGGATAAAAAAAAAAAAAGAATAATAAAAATTAAAGAGGGAATTAATGAATAAAGAAAGTGCAGTCTGATTTTCTAGACTCCCTGTGTGGAGTACGGGGCTGCCTGTGGAATACCAAATGGTCTGAGTAAGATGGTATGTGAGAGGAATTCACTGTTTAATATGAGAATAATGTCTGTGCAGAGTGTGACCCACTGACTTTTATAATAGAACTGTAAAGTCTTCTGCACTGCTCTGAGAGTTAGGATGTTAAACCACAATGGCTGAGGTCAACCCATTGAAATGCAATATTGAGTATGTATATAACCTTACTTAGGAGAAGCTAATGTTGGTGTAGGTTCAATGTGGTAATGAACCCACCCGTCACACAGTCACCACAGATATTATCTGTTGAGTAATTGGCATGCAGAGGTCCAGTTTGTGGTGAGGAATGCTGAACTGAAGGTTTCTGGTCAAGACACACAGATTTACCGCTGAGAGGGCTGCATACAAAAACACTATGCACTAGTTATAGTGTGATCTGGGTGTGATTAAAACTTTTAGACCTGGTCTATTTTTAGGATTTTGGCCCTGGTGTTTTGACATTTTATACCACACAGTTTAAGAAAGAAAAGGTAAGGCTTATTAGTTTCACCAAACTACCTAAACTGCACAAGCTTAATGCTGCTTCCTGTTTTAACCTGATGCATGCATGCACCTTCTAGTTTGGGCCTCTGGAATCGCAGAAACACAATTTAATTTGTAGTGTTGCTAAAAGTACTAATAGGACCCCTAAAAATGAAATGATCATAACAGGCCTAATGGGCAAGACTAATTGGGTTTGGCAAGAAGCTAGAGGAGAAATGATCGTATTTAAAGATGTGGAAGATTCTAGTTACGAGAGAATGAAGGAGAGAAGAAAGGAGAGAACCCTTGCAATCTAGCTCATGCAAGCTCCACTGCTTCATACACACATGCATACATCCAACACACCTTCTTGGGGGGAGGGGAGTCAGACAATGACCTGCTGAGATCAGGAAGAAAGCAGCAGACAACTCCACCATATTTGAGCAGTGACACATCTTTTGCAAATGCACCAGTTTAAACCTCCACAGTAGATTTCAAAACTATCAATATGTGACTGATTTGCAGCTTTAATGCAAAATGTTTAGTAACATTATTGCATTAACTATTTGGGAACTGACTCAAAAGTAATTGGAAACACCAACATATTTTTAATATGATGACTGTTTTTAATAGTTGGCATTCGATGACTGTCTGAAAGTCTACAGCCCACAGACATCACCAGATGCTGTGTTTCCTCCCTCGAGATGCTCTGCCAGGCTTTTTTTTTTGCTGCAGCTGCCTTTAGTTGCTTGCTCTGTTGGGTTGAGATCAGATGACTTACTTGGACATTGGAGGCTATCCAATTTTTTTGCTTTTAGAAGCTCTTGGGTTGCTTTTTCAGTTTGCTTGGGTCAGTATCCATTTGCACTGACTCACTCACTGTTCTGGTTGAATCTGAGTGTAGCCCTGTACACTTCACAACTCACCCTGCTGCTACTACTAGCAGTTAATCCTGGTTTTTAGATGTTTTCTGGCAAAGTCTAATCTGGCCTTCTCTCAAGGATTTCAACTTGTTGTAAAAGGACAGATTTTTTATTTTAAAAAAAGATTTCTCTGAAAGGTTGATTTTTGGGTTTCAACCTAATGACATCCTCCTTCATTGGCATTAATATCTTGGAGCTGCCAAATGCAGAAATCAGCTCCAGATCTTTTATCTGCTTAATTTATCAAGGAACAGTGAGGCCTCATCTGGTCACCTGGTTTGTTTCAGTCAATTGTCAAATTACGTTTGAGCTGTGTAAAAATTAAATTACTGCACTTCAGTCATAAATTTATTGCTTGTTTTAAAATCCACTGTGGAGTTCTACAGATGCAAAGTTACAAATTTTTTTATCAATATTCAGACGCTGTAGCAAAACAATAAATTAATTCAACGCTAAAAAAAAACCATTTATGCCAAAATGCTGAATTTAGGTACTGTAATTTGATTACTGTTAATTTTGTACAAACAACTACATTGTAAAATTTTAAATGTAATAGAGGAAATGCAAATGTGCTTGATTTCCCTTCATGATAAATTATTTCAGTAGATGAATAAACCTTTGATTTTAAATATTTTTGTTGCATTTTACTCACAATTATTCCTTCATGTTTACTAAGTGAAAAATACTTTGGTTGTATTTTATTTTCTCCTTGTATTCAGTTGTGTATTTTTAATTTTTTTTGCCCTGTTCACCATCAGTTACTTTGAGGAAGAGGTTATTGAATAATAAGCCAACTGGAATAATAAGTAATGCATACAAACACAACCCCCAAGTTGTATCAAATCATTTTTTTCCTTTTATCACCTCTTCCTCCATCCAAATTAAGCAATTAAGAGTGTGAGTTTAAGAGTGACATAGCTATAAATTGTAAACAGTTAAAGAAATACTTTTGTTAAACTCCCTGTATTAAATGTCTGCACACAGTCACATATAGATTTTTTGATTTAAAATCCGCTGTGAAGGTGTACAGAGGCAAAATTACATAAGTTGACATAACAACTGAAATAATAAGCAGTGCATATGAAAATAACCCCCGAGTTGTATGAAATCAAAATTTTCCTTTTAACAAGTTCCTTCAGCCAAAATAAATGATTAATGCGTTTAAGAGTGACATGCCTCAGTGATGGTCTGAAAGGCTTCTGCCATGGCAACAAGCTTTAATCCATCAACACAAATGCTGAGCTGCAGGGTTTAGTTGAACACATACAGTAAACAAAAATCTTGCCAACACAGAAAGGGGAAGAAAAAAAACACACCCTCTCTATCACTGATAATGATCCACAGCAATTTAGAAGGCCAGGAAGAAGGGAAGTTTCTCCAGCAGTAAGTGAATGAATATTCTTTAAGCGCCGGAGAGTAATTCACTAGCTGGACAAACTCCCCTCGTGGAAGACAAATGTGTGTGCATAACGCTGGGGAACATTTGCAAGCAGGAGCTTCCAAGGAAGTACCCACTCTTTATTTAATATACTCCTCTCAGATGGATTGAAGCTGCGAAGCTTAGCACAGAAGCACAGGTATTTTTTTGATTAGAATTCTGGGAAAAGTAATATCTAATGATTTATCCCCACTGTCAGCTGATGGGCCAAACTTGGCTTCCTCCAGACGTATTGACATCAGTGATAACCTAAAAGATCACGTGCGCCTGAATTCAGCTCGGTAACAACATCCGGAAGGACAGGAAACAATATAATCTCAGGTCAAAACAAACTAAATTTAAAAACAGCCCAAGGTGGAAAAAAATGTCTTGTGACCCGATATTACCCCCTTTTTTCTCTCTCAAGATTGTCAACTGCAGATAAAGAATACAGCCCTCATAAAGCCAAATTCTTCCATACACAGTAAAGTCCTTAAATTGTGTGCAGTGGACCATCGTTTCCTGCAGGGAGTCCGTGGAGATAACTCTATGCCAGTTAACAATGTCCTCAACCGGCCGGCCATCGGTTGCTGGGTGCTCCCAGTGCAGGTGAAGCCAGAGTGGTGGTGAGCAGCTGTCAGAGAGGCCTGTAATTGGAGCCCATTGCACCATTAGTCCTGCCCATTAGGCCTGTTATGATCGCTGTCTGTCTCGGCTACACTTCTACAGTCACTGTCTCCATTTGACCCAGGGCACTCCCTCTTATACAGGGACAGAGCTGAGACTTAATGACTTGTCACGTGCCCACCTGTGACTCTCCGGGCTGACGATCCAGCATGACACATTCCCCCGCATGCTGTCTGATCTGTAATGGTCTCCATCCATACAGGGAATTGGAGTGTTCACCCAAGGCAAAAAGGGAAGAAAACACTGAATGATTCTGTTCTGCTGTTTCTACACAGGCGACAGCAAGCGAAAACCCTCAGCCCAGAGAGAGGAAAAGCAATAGAAACGGGTGGTGGTGAAGGACAGTTAGTGAGATGTAAGAGCTGGGTGTGCAGTAGACATGAAATCATCAGCTGTCAGTGCAAATGATTTGCTCCATGCAAGAAGTGCTTGCGCAGCCACCATTTGGATGTTGTGAAGAGCAAACTTTTCTCCTCTTTGAACTTCTTTGTAGAGAAGGAAATCAATTTCAAATATCAAATAAATAAAACAAAAAAAGCCCATCTAGTTGCTGTTGCTGCTGTTGGATATAATCCTAAACCTGTTCAGTGTTGTACAGCTCTTTCATTTAATGCATCTGCTAATGATCTTTCCATCCTCAACTCTGTCAAAACAAGATAATCTCAAGCATGACAGCTAGAAATTTAATTGGAGCTAAAACGTGTTCCTGGAGCCAGAGGGATATTGATCTTTTCCTCATTCAGCTACTTTGTGTACTGAATGTATTCCTGCCAGGACAAACAAATGGTGAATGTGCAGGGTGTGCACCAGGGCTCCTGACCATCCCACCTTCTACTGTAACACCAGAGTTATTGTGGCAACTTCAGGCTCCATTAGGGGAAAGAGCTGAGCTCACTATTGGCAGCCACCACAGAGACTGAGCATTTTTAAGCAGACTTTCAATACATTTGAGAGAGAACGAAGGCTTACTTTATACTTGAGAAAATGGAGTCAGAGTGGTGGTTATGTTGGCACCATCCGCAGTCCCTGGAAACCACTTTATTTCGCGTGGTAGGAATACAGATTAATATGCTCTCTTTACTTCAGAAATGGAATGGGAGTGCATTTTTAACATTGCTAAAGAAGCGAAAATGTGTTAAGACTTTGCATGTCCTATTTGTAAAGCAATTTGCATCTCTTTACAGTCATTTGAGTCTCTCTGCGGTTGTTTTGCATGTCTTTTCACCACTGTGACCTGGCCTTTTGACTACATGTAATTGTTTCTACAGAGTATCAGCTCTGAAAAGTGTTTTTATTCCATCTCACTGTGATTAATAAAGAAAAAAACAAAATGTGCTTAATAGCTTAGCTGCAGTGTAAAGGTTATTATTCTGCAATAACATATAACAGCTGGTCATTCAAAACCAATTTTGATTTTGTATTGCTGTGCTGAAGGGCCACTGATGAATCTGAATCTGATTCGTTTTGCCAGTAAAGGTTGCTGATTGCTGTTCAGCCAGAATCCTGCCTGCCACACATCGTTTCTTTAAATTTAGCTTCCAAGGAGCCAGACTTTCTTGTCATTTTAAAAATGTTCTCCGGGGTTTGCCATTCATTTTCACCTGACCATTTTCAAAGTAATGTCTTTTTGGATGTTAAGCTCCTTAACACAAATCTATGTGGTATTCGAGCATAAAAAAAACGAATTCAAGGGATGAACCAGTGTCATGTCTACACATAACACAGCACAGAACCAGTTTTAAATTTCATCTTTATGCGCTTTGATACCAGCAGCCTGAGAAGAAAACACACCATTTGTTTCCGTTTTTTCAGTTGAATCTATCAAAAATGCCAAACATAACTCAGTTTCTCAGGCATACAATAGTATTTTTCCAACAATAAGCTGATTCCCTTGGCATATCTTGGTATGGTGTGCAATGCGTCTCTAAAGAATTTCAGAAAACTGGACAAGCGCAGGACAAAAGAAGAAGGTGCAGATCTAAAAACTACCTGCAGAGGATGAACAGCATCTGAAAATTATGTCTTTAAGAAATAGCAAAATATTGAACAAATCTTATACAGGACTCGAGAAATGTGTCTAGCCCTTCAGTCGATCTACTCTTCACTGAAACATCATAAGAGTAGATTCAGTGGAAGAATTGCTGTAAGGATTTCTTAAGGAAGGCAAACAGGGAGAAAGGGAGGTGGAGGTATGCCACATTACACAGGAACGTGGCTGAAAATCAGTGGTAGCAGGTCTTATAGGGTGATGAATCCAAATTTAAAGTTTCTGATTGAAATTCTTGTAAATACATATGAAGGAAATCAATAGAGAGATACAAGACTGAGTGCCTACAGCTGTCTCTAAAACACAGTTGAGGCTCTGTCATGGTTTTGGGGCTGTGTTCTGTTTGAGATCTTGTCAAAATTGATGGAATTGCAGACAGAAAAGTACAGTCTCTCACGGTGCTGGGCCTGCGAGCCAGCGTTTGTGTTTAAACTTTTCAGTTTTGTGAATTCATGATTGATTTTTGGTTTTTGAAATGGTTTGTTAGTTCGCTTTAGCATCCCCTTCCTTTTTTTTTTTTTTTTTTTTTTTTTTTTGGTGCCTGTCCCGTTTGGCTCTTTTGCCATCAGAATTGTTGTCTAAAGGCAAAGAAAGATGCCCAACGGATTTACTTTACCAAATTGACCATCCCAGCCTTGCCATAATGGTCCATTTGATTC